>NC_029791.2:124948996-124985525 GCF_000816755.2 Arachis ipaensis | reverse complement strand
TTACTCTCTCTCTCTCTCTCTCTCTCTCTCTCTCTCTCTCTCTCGCTCTCTCTCTCTCTCTCTCTCTCTCTCTCTCATATTTTGACAAAAGCAAATTATGTGAATGTTGGCTTTGGAAAGCTTCGGCTTAGTGGAAGCTTCTTGGACTTAGGTTGGATATATGTTCCATCTGACCCAACTGAATTCTTTGCTTTATTAATTTTGGGCTTTCTTAGCTAGAGAACTCACTAACAATCTTTATTTTATTTTCTCTATCTCATTGGGCTGCTGCTATTGTAATTTTGGCCTGCACCAATAACCAAAACAATTAAAAGCTAATTGGGTATTTAACTCATTAGATCAATGTTTGTCATCATCAATTTAGTTTGTTAATTTTTTAACTCAACAGTTACATACCCATCAGTAAATATCACATACTCATTAGAAGAATACCTCCTAGGATGAAAACCTAGTGGATCTTTAGGTAGCCCAGGTTGATTATCAATATCATCATCAGCTAGAGCATCAATTAGATCTCCCATCTACTGATCATTAGGAACCAAAAGCTTATTTTGCTGTATATGCTCTTGATCTTGTAATTTCCTACTTGCAATAATAAGAGGAGCAACAATACTCACTCACAACAAGTAATAACAGCAAATCAATAATACTAAATAGTAGCAAAAAAATCACATAAACCAGAAAATAGAGGCAAGTTAACACACCAAGATTTTTAACGTGAAAAGCCTCCTCAATGTGAGAAGTAAAAATCACGAGTCATCAAGACTAGAAAATAGCTTCACTATTATATTAAAACTACGCAATGGAATAATATACTCAAAGAAGCCAAATGAAAGTGAAAACTATCAAATTATTCTAAATGAGAAAGGATAACATTTGTCCTCCTAATTTTTATGTAAATCGTTGCCTTTATACTAGTTAAAAAGATATATATATATATATATAAAATCCTAGACAACGATTCATGATTAAATTATGCAATGCTTAAATAGTGGTTAAAAAAAAGGAGAAAAACCTTGTTAGCAGAATGAGCATAAATCATGGATAAAAAGATAATTTTAAACATAAAAAGGTAAAGCATATGAAGAACCCAAAATTTATGTAGTTCTAATTCAAAATCCATGAGGATCTCATCATGATTTATGTAGTTCTAATACATGCAATATTCTTTGATATCTCTTATTTTTATTCAGACACAGTTGTTCTTTTTATATGTTACTCAAATCCACTTCATATGCTAATAGCCTAACACACGATACATTGACTTAAATTAGGAGGGGGCAATGAGTAGAGTAGGATAGGATTTAGATCCAATTCTGATTTTATCTGTGGGTAAAATTTTTTATATAAACTCAATCATATTCTATTCACAAGTTGAGAATATTCCAACTTTAACCCTATCCGTTATTAATTCGTGAGTATCCGATCCTATTCGGAAGTTACCAAAAAGATGCAACATTATTATAATTTGATAATAATTTAAAATAGAACTGACTTTTAATAAAAAAGAAATAGGAAGAAAAACATGAAGGATTTTAAGTACCTCGTTTCGGGTTAAACTGAAACCCTTTATCGGACCTGGATGAACAAATAGTGGCAGTACCCTCGTCGACAACAGGGTCTAAATCTTCGACGTATAACAACCTTGTAATGAAGTGGTTCTTCACATTCGCAGCACCCGCCGCTGTCGGCAAAGGAGCGGTTGCGACATTATTCTGCGACGAATCCTGGTTCTTCAGCACCCTCTTCTCCTTCTTCCGTTGGGTTTTCGTATTCTCTGCTTCGTTCTGCCTTTCTCTCTCTCACCCTTAACCCTCTTTTCCCTGCAACGTCGCCGAAAAAGTCTTTTTCCTGTCCACGCCACCTACTCCTCCTTATTAAGAATTGCAGTTCTGTCTCTGTTCCTCTCTTCTCATTTTTTTAATTTGTCTTTTTAGTTTTTTGTTTCTTTTTATGATTAAGATGAACAAACAAACCCATATATGAGGATAAGAGAAAAAAAATAATTTTAAAAGTGATCTACAACTAGAACAAAGTTAGAACAAAATAGTTTTAAATTTAAACTTAATAAAACTCCCGCTTAATACTTTTTTGTGTTACGAAACTTTGAATTCTTGCTCACATAATAATTTTTGTTACTTTGCCACTTGTTAACCCGTACATTTGTTGTTCAACAAATCTATACACTTGTCCTTTAACAAACTTACTACTATTCTCGTATTATATATTATATTATATATTAAAAAATAAAAGAAAAATGCTTGAAGTATAAAATTCTTATTTTTTATTTTTTTTTTAAAAAAGATCAGAGAAGTATAAATTCATTAAATTGGTTCAAAACTTGGCGGGAAACACTTTTTTTGTGTGTACCTAAGAGGCTAAGACGGGAATCACGTTCCATCTTCTATTTCCGTTATTGGTTCTCTGCAATACCGAAAGAGAACGAACTTTGAGTTCGAGATCCGTCTAGCAAACCGCTTCTTCTTTCTTCTCATTTCTGATGCTCAGTTCTCAGTTCTCAGTTCTCATGGATATGCACCTCAGTGATTCAAGTACTTCAGCTCCATCGCATGCCACATTATCTGGTACCGATCTTTTGATTTCTTAATCACCTGAAAAACACCGTTACAGTCACAATTTCGTTTCCAGAACGAATGCTCTTTGCTTATCGATTTTATTTTATTTTAATTTTCTATTGAATATTAGTTATTTTTTTTTTTTGTTTTCCTTAGCGATTATGTTTGTTCCGCGAGAAAACTAATCTTGTTTTGTTTTGGTTGGATTCCGTTTGTTAGCGTTACGAATCCTATAAATAGAGGACATGGAATCGATCTAATGCTAGTTGATACAGTAGTAAAATTAGTAATAATAAGGCTTTGATTTACTAATAGCAAGATGAAACGAGAAGAGTAGGCTCATGCGATTCTCTTTCTCTACTTTTTGGTTTGATCTGATTTCGGTGTAGGAACAACTTCATAGTGTATCGGCAGAAGAAAATTTCAAAATCAATTTGAATTTCGTGTTTTAGGAATCTATTGCTTTTATTCATTGATCTTTTTTCACAGTTCGAATACCATAAACATTTTTTGAAGTAAGATTTTGATTAAATCAGCACTACAATTCATTGAATAATCAGAATCTGGTTTGTAACCACAGAATCCATGGGAATAAGGGAGTGACAAGTTTAACTTCCCTTAATAACTGCCTAACTAGCTTGTATGAAACAAACAATTCGTAACTATCATAAATTAATTATGGTGTAACAAATCTAGCTATAGCATGGATTGATTTGTGGCGTATGAGAATATTTTAGGTAACTAATGGCGTTTTCAAGAGAATGCTCCATAATATGTACTGGTAGAGCTGCTTGTTAACCTGCAACTGTAGATTAAAAAGTATATTATAATGCTTCTGAATTCCGATCATTATCTATTTGTTTTAGCTTCTTAAGTATGCACTATTGCACTGTCTTAACCCTGTACTGAGTAATTACAGCTTGATGCAGGCAATTATAGCATCGCATGTTTGTTTTTATATTTATTTTTCGTGCTTAAATGTTTAATCACAGGAAATTGCATCCAACACTTTATAATGAGGCTGCAATTATGGATTGCTGCAGGCCCAGGGGGAGTCTGTTTGATGAGAAATGCATGGAAAGGGGAACATCCATCTGTTATCAACTTTATCTCCAGTT
Source organism: Arachis ipaensis (assembly GCF_000816755.2). Lineage (NCBI taxonomy): Eukaryota > Viridiplantae > Streptophyta > Magnoliopsida > Fabales > Fabaceae > Arachis > Arachis ipaensis. The sequence goes on along the minus strand of NC_029791.2, from coordinate 124,981,831 downwards.
TCCTCTCTGCAAATTCTTTTCGCCTTAACTTTGTCCCTATTGCTCCAGTAATTGACAGATTCTGTGTCCTCTTAATGTTTATTTCAAATACTTGCTCTCTACTGAACTTCGAGAAGCTTATTTGTAGGACTTCATTTTCAATTGTGGGGGTTTGTCTGTAGCCTTTGTTTTTGTGACTAACTGGGATTGCAACAATGTATCTCTGATCTTCAGCAGGTAACTGAGCTGTTGATTTTCAAGTCTTTAGTTGGGACTTTGTCATCTATTGAATAAAGAGCTTTTCGAGTCGTATGTCAGGTTCAAATCTTCTCCTGCAGAGTTCAGAAATTGAGAACACAATTTGCACGCTTTTATGTTATCATCACACTCCCAGCTAAACAGCAAATCGATTCATTTATTCAGTCATACTTCAAGTGAGTTAAATACGTTACTTTTATTTTGTTCTAATTGATCATTTGCTATGTACAACTTCAATAGTGAGAAAGCAAGATCCATGTTTATGTTTCACCAATAGATTTGAGATGGTGATTGGCAAGCCTACGTTTGTTCCAGTTCAGGACATAGAGATGGGGTTTGAAAAGATGGTAAAAATAGCTCATTCATCTGGAGGTAGAAACTGAAACTTGATACCAACTATGATGTGTTGTTCCAATTCATATTTCTTATCTTCAAAATAATTGCAGTATACAAGCAGCAGAATATTGGAGAGAAACTGAAAGCTGAGGTCAGTTGACAAATAAGAACCGCATAGTAGCAATATGCTACAATCTCCGATCTAGAATAGACATAACACCCATTTTCATGCCCCAAAACTCAATTCATCATCACTTCAAAGTTCAAACTAAACATTCATCCTTACAGCAATCTTAAACTCCTGTTCCAATATCCCCAAAAACTAGAAAAAAGTTTAAAACTAGAAAAATTAAGAAAGAAATTAACTTTATGATGAATTAAAACATATACCTTTGCTCCAGCAACCAACTAAGCTTCACAGTTCACACTACTCAATTCACTTGCAAAGAGAACGCATAAGAATCAAACTGAAGTTACTATAAAATACTCTCATTCTTGAAGTTAATTACGTTCATACCACTGTCCAAAAACTATACAAAAAAAATTGCCTTTTGTGTGTTGGCGATGGAGAAAAACAGAAAATAGAAAACCCCAAAAGGACGTCGCTTCGTAATTCCGAAAATGCCCTTCACCCTTCGGTTTATCGGTTAGGAGAGTTATGTTTCACTGTTTTGAGCAAGGTTGCGAGAACTGGACCGGTCATTGAATCGGTCAGGTGACAGGTTTAATGGTTCAATGGTTCAACCGGGGTCCAACCGGGGTTGAACCGGTTTCATTAAATATATAATATAATTATTGAAAATTCAATATACAATTTTAAATATACAAATTCAATAAAAATTTCAATCCATCATGATCATGTTTAATTCTAGAAAAATAGAAAACTTAATATTGAACAACACTCTCATTCCTGTTTAATACAAGGGTATACTCTCATCATGATCCTCTGCAATATTCAATTCACAATCAAAAGAGGAAAGACAAGCAAATGGCTAAAAACAAAAACAATGAAGGAGAATCAAATCCGTAAACCACATTAAAATAAAGGAAATCTGTCATATGACTTGTAAACAATGGAAATCTGTCAATAATCAAATACCAAATAATCATTTACTAGCTTACTTCTTTATGGATGAGAAACTCACTTCTCCTTTCTATTCATTGATCCTATTCAGACCTTCAAAATGTTACTCCTTATTGTCACACCAGCCATTAAATCTATCCGTTACAAACAATGACAATACTACAATAAATTACATAACTTAGTTAAAGAAACGATTTCTTCCCTAACCCAGCCACAACTATTAAAAATTCCAGCCAAAACTTGCCAGCTAGTTACTGAAAACTAACCATAGAAAGATACTGAGCAGGCACAGAGGGCGTGATCGCCTGCAAGAACTGCTCCAGATTGCTCAATCACTTCTCAGCATTATCTTGTGGCTGTGGGTTACTTTGTGATTGTTCCATCTGTAACAATCAGAAAATCAAAGGCCAGAAAATAACTTCAGAAAACCATGAACAAATAAATAATTCAGCAACCAAAATCATGAAGCAGCAAACAAATTCAAATAACCTCAGAAAATCAAAACCCAAAACCTTGAAGCAGCAAACAAATTCAAATAACCTCAGCAAATCAAAAACCACAAAACTGAAGCAGCAAACAAATTCAAATAACCTCAGAAAATCAAAACCCAAAACCATGAAGCAGCAAACAAATTCAAATAACCTCAGCAAATCAAAAACCACAAAACCATGAAGCAGCAAAAAAATTCAAATAACCTCAGCAAATCAAAAACCACAAAACCATGAAGCAGCAAAAAAATTCAAATAACCTCAGCAAATCAAAAACCACAAATCATGAAGCAGCAAGGAGGAATAATAGAACAAGTGAATAACAGAGTATCACCGGCGGCGAGTAACGGCGACGACGGAAGAGGAGGCGAGCTCGGCGACGACGCAACAGGAGGCGAGCTCGGCGACGACGCAACAGGGGGCGAGTTCGGCGACGAAACAGGACGCGGTGGTGGTTGCCGTGCTCAACGCTGTCGCTGCTGTCGCTGCGGGATGCGGTGGCGATGGCGGTGGAACTGTGGGTGGTGAACTGCTTTTTCAGTGATTCTTCTTCTCTTCTGGCTTCTGGAGTTCTGGGATCTGGGTGATTTCTGTGAACATTAGGGATTTAGGGCTTCGTTTACTCGTTTAGGCGTTTAGCCCCCTTTTTTTTTTTTTTAAACTCCCAAAACGACGCCGTTTAGCATTTTTATTTTCAAACCAAAAACCGTAAAAAAACCGGACAGTTCTTTCGGTTCACCGGTTAACCGCTGGTTCGACCGGTTTTTTGACCGGTTTTTTGCCAAACGATTTTTGACCTTATCCGGACCGGCTAGGTAACTGATTTCCGGTTAATTTGGTTGAACCGGCCAGTTCGGTTCGATTTTTAGAACCATGGTTTTGAGCAATATTCTGAAAACTGGACCGGATTACCGGTTTGACCGGTCTAATCGTGAACCGGCAGTAATTACGGTCCGATTTGTCCTCTAAAACGGTTTCTCTAAAAACCGGAAATCGGCCGATTGAACCGGACAGAGAACCAACCGGTTTAAAAGAAACGGCGTCGTTTTTGCCAATTTACTTACTTTCACTCTTGGTTCTAAAGCTCCTCCGTTTCTTTCTCCCTTTCTCCCTCCGTTTCTTTCCTTCACAGAAACTCAGCCAAAAAACCCTAGCACTGTAAGCCTACACCACCGCCGCCGCAAGGAGTGGCATACTGCCGCCGTCCGTCCGTCTATCTAGCTTCCCTCGTGCTCCAAGTCTTCAACCCCCATTCGTTGTCACCGATCGCAGCTGCTTCCTCGAGCTCGGCGTCCGTCGTCTTTGTCTGCTCAGCTGCGCTTCCGCCGCCGTTGGTTGCCGTTAACGTTCGCGTCTTCGTTCAGCCGTCGTCTTCGTTCGCGTTCTTCGCCGTTCAAGTTTGCTCGGCGTTCACCGTTCGCGTTCACTCGCCGTTCACCGTTCAGGTTCGCCTTCGTCTGGAAGCCACGTTGCCCTGCTTCAAACTCTGCGACCAACCCGCGCGCTTCAACTAGCCGTCGAACTGCTCTCTTTTGTCGCTGCCGTGAGTTCCCTAAACCCACCACCAGACAATACACTCACACAACACCAATACTCTGCTTGAAACTCTGCAACTTCTTATTTCTATTACGATAAGTAACTATTTGATTTGGCAGTGGTTTGGATTTTTTTCATAGACTGAATTAAAGTATACAATAGTTATGTTCTCTTCTCTATCACATTCAATGTTCTGAAAACCGGACCGGACTGGCCGGTCGAACCGGTTCAACCGGGAACCGACAACAAAAACAATCCGGTCCGCTATCTATAACCGCTCTGTCAAGAACCGTTTAAAAACCGTTGAACCGGTCAAAAACCGGCCGGTTGGACCGAACCGGAAACCGACCGGTTCCTTAAAAACGACGCCGTTTGGAGTTTTTTGGAAAAAAGAAAAAAAAGGAAAAGCAACGCGTCACTCTCACCCGGTCACCTCCTTCCCCCAACACCCCTCTCTCATTCGTGAATGCCACACTCATCTCATCCCTTTCTAAAGCAAAGTTCACAATACTGACAAACCAAAACCCTAGCCTCCTCCTCAATGATTCTACTACCGCCGTGCGTGGTTGTCGGCGCCTCCGTGGGTTCCTCCTTCCCCCTTTCCCGAGCCAAAACCCAGGACCTCTATTCTAGCGCGGCACGTCATCCCCATCCCTGGCCTCTTTGTTCAAGCCTTGGAGCAGCTCGCCGTCGTCTCGTCGCCGTTTCGTTTACAACCCAGAAAAAAGAAACAAAGCTTCGGTAGCGCTGAGAGCCCCTTGCCCCCTTCTCTCCTTCTCCTTGCCCCCATCCCTGGCTCTCTTCTGGTAAATTTTAACGGTTAGTGTGAACTTGTTAATTTGCTAATTGTTCTTGTGTTGTTGTTCTGTTGTTCTTCTGTTATTTTTATTTTATTTTATTTTATTTTTTGTGATTTTCTGTTCTTGAACCTGTTAAGTTGATAATTTGCTAAATTGTTGGGCTGCTGTTGTTTTAATTTGCTAAATTGTAGGTTTCTGTGATTTAATTTGTTGGATTTTCTATTTAGGTCTTGTTCTTGTTTATTTGCTAAATTTTTGTTGTGTATTTGTTGTCTTTGAGATTCTTGCTGGATATTGGTGATCATTGATTTATTATATGCTTCATGTTTTCATTGTTTTCTTCTTCTGAAGGAAAAAAAAATTCTGTTTTCATTGTTTTGTTGATTGTTTATTTTGTTTCAGAAATTAATTTTTTGTGATCAATGCTCAAACTCTAAATGTTGTTCTGTTGGTTTTGCCGTGTTTGTTTTGTTTCAGAAATCAATTTTTTGTTATCAATGCTCAAACTCTGAATGTTGTTCTTCTGTTTTTGTTTTGTTTCATAAATCAATATTTTGTGATCAATGCTCAAACTCTGAATGTTGTTCTGCTGTTTTTGTTGTTTCAGAAATCAATTTTTTGTGATTAATGCTCATACTCTGAATGTTGTTCTGTTTTGTTTTAAGGCTGAGTTTAGAAGAGGTGATTGATTTCTGAGTGTTGTTTTGTTTTTGTTTTAAAGCTGTGTATTGTGTTCAATTTTCATTTTGTAGGAAATTCTTTGAGGTATATAAGAATTAAGAAGAAAGACTATTTTAACGGTATTATTCTGTTGATTCTGGTATGCTACAAGCTTGAACATAGAATTGAAGAGAGAAACCCTTTATTATTTTATCATTGGCCTATTTTTGGCATTGCATATCATTGTAGTTTGTTTATTCATAGAACTAGTTGTTTATGATCCCCCTTTGAAGTAAAAAAATGCAGTAGAAGAGTGTTTAGAACCAGTTGCTTTATTCATTGAATTTTTATAGAATCAGGTATTTATTATAAAACAGTTTTTCCGGTTGAACCATGGTTGAACCGGTTTTTTCGGTTGAACCGGTTGAACCAGTTGAACCAATGAATTAGTGAACCAGTAATGAGCGGTTCGATGACCAATCCAGTTTTCTGAGAGTTCACTTCACTTTTGGATCAGTGAAAATGGCTCTAACCGTCAAGCTGCCAATACGGTTCCCAATTTCCGCGCCAATTATCGACCCGTATCCGACCCATGAACCGACCCAAATATCAACAGAGGTCAGATTCTCTCGTTGGAACAACGCCAATGCCGCCAAGTTCAACGAGCGCCGGCGAACCCAGCAGGAAATCGAGGATGAGATACGCCGCACGCGCCGCTTCGACTCTGCCGACAAAATCGCCGGAACCGCCGAGACTTCTGCCGTTTCCAGCGCCACTGTTAAAACCTTCAAATCCGCCGGGACGCCCTCCGCTCCGTCGAGGCCTTCCATCCCCGGCAGGAAATCGAAGTACTCCAAACCGCCGGCGGAGCCCCCGCGGGATTCTCATGCGGCGGTTAGGTTTTCCAGCACCCCGAATTCGAATCCAAGCAGGACTCAATTGGCGCCAGCAAACGTGAGAATCGGTGACGACGGAGTCTCCTACGTGGTCGAAGGCGCACCGTTCGAGTTTCGGTACAGCTACACGGAAACGCCAGCAGCGAAGCCGGTGAAGATTCGGGAGCCATCGTACGTGCCGTTCGGACCAGCGACGATGCTGCGGCCATGGACCGGACGGGCACCGCTGCCGACGAGCAAGAAGAAGTTGAGGGAATTCGACTCGTTCGTTCTGCCGCCGGCAGACAAGAAGGGGGTGAAGCCCGTCCAGAAGCCCGGGCCCTTTTTACCTGGATCGGGCCCGAAACACGTGCAGTGGAAGGAAGAGTTGTTGGGGGAGCCATTGACGAAGGAAGAGATCAATGCGTTGGTTGCCGGCACCGTCAAATCTGCCCGCCAGCTCAATATTGGTACTTTTGCTTGTTTTGAATTTTTTCTTTAATTTTTTTTTATTATTATTTTTTACATATTTGAGAGTTAAAGATATCTAGTTAATTGATGTGAGGCAGAAGTTAGACTTTGCTCGAAAATATCTAGTTAGTTTGTACTTGGGAGTTTTCTAAGGTAATGAAAAGTGTGTTCCTTTTGTTGATAATTGAAATATCCTTTTGCCCCAACAAAATTAAGGGTTAATCAATAAGATAAGATATGCAAAATTTGGCCCAATTGGAAAGGTTATGGTGGATCAGGGTGTGTATGTGAATGTTTGTGCAAATTTGATTACTCTGGGTAGTGTTATGTGAATTTCATGGAAAATTTACCTTTTTCCTACGCACTCTCTGTGTTGGGTGTTTTTCAGGTAGAGATGGTTTGACACATAACATGTTGGAGAATATACATGCTCTTTGGAAACGACGGAGAGTGTGCAAGATAAAGTGCAAAGGAGTGTGCACCGTCGACATGGATAATGTGTGCCAACAGTTAGAGGTTGGTTTCTTCTGCTCTCAACTGTCCCACTTTTCACTGATATCAATTCATAATGACCTCAAATCTGTGCTTGTGTTTTGGAAGTAAAACCTCATCTTGTGTGGTCGATGTGTATTTGCTTTTGGGTTAAAACATTCGTTTATTTGTTCATCCTGCTATGCAATTTAAATGGTAAAGGAGAATATAGTTCATGCATCTTTTGTTTTGGGGTGGGGGGCTACGGTTTCCGATGGCATTTTCTTTGGCTTCTCTCAAGGATATAAATTTTTAACTTTTGTTTTTCTTTTCTTTACGATGCCTTCGCTGATCTTACTTTTCTGAGTTGACCATGTCCTCTGACATTCCTCAATAAAGAAATTAATTGTTTTTCATTACTTATGGTCTTTGTCTGGTTTCGTAGGAAAGGACTGGGGGAAAAATCATTCATAGGAAAAGTGGTACGGTATACCTCTTCCGGGGCAGAAACTACAACTATAGAACACGCCAACGTTTTCCTCTGATGCTGTGGAAACCTGTATCTCCAGTATATCCTAGGTTGGTTAAGCGAGTTCCAGAAGGCCTAACACTAGAAGAAGCAACTGAATTTCGTCGGAAGGGAAGGAACTTGGAACCGATATTCAAGCTAGGTAGAATCTTTCAGATTTTCATTACAATTTAACAAGAAAGCAAGTTTTTGCTCTTTTTGGCTGACCATGTGAGACTAACTTCTATCTTTATATACAGCAAAAAATGGTGTTTACTGTGACCTTGTAGCAAATGTCAGAGAGGCTTTTGAAGAGTGTGAACTAGTGCGAATAAATTGTCAAGGACTAAATGAAAGTGATTATCGAAGGATTGGAGGAAAACTAAGGGTATAGCCATTTTCTCCTATATCTTGCAAACAACATTGAAGATTTTTTTTTTTTTGCCCTTTTTTCGTTGGTGATATAGGATAATAAGTAACATTTTTCTTCCAATTTTGTTTCTTGACTGTAGGATCTTGTTCCATGCATATTGCTCTCATTTGAGAATGAACACATACTTATGTGGAGGGGAAAAAAGTGGAGGTCCTCTTTCCCAGGTCTCGAAGATGATTACAATGAAGCCAATAAAATTGATGTTGACAGTGACAATTCCAATACACCGACTTCAGATGCCCCAGAATTGTCTGAAATGCCACAGGAGAATTCATTAGAGCATCTAAGCAGTGAATCTTATGACACTAGTATTTCTTCGAGTTCAGATGATGTGAGTTTCTCTCAAGCTGAGGTGCCTTACCCTATAGAAGATAGCAATCCACCTTTCTCGATGGTTACCGATGCTGCTTCACTTTCTATGGGAGACATGGATAATGTGTGCCAACAGTTAGAGGTTGGTTTTTTCTGCTCTCAACTGTCCCACTTTTCACTGATATCAATTCATAATGACCTCAAATCTGTGCTTGTGTTTTGGAAGTAAAACCTCATCTTGTGTGGTCGATGTGTATTTGCTTTTGGGTTAAAACATTCGTTTATTTGTTCATCCTGCTATGCAATTTAAATGGTAAAGGAGAATATAGTTCATGCATCTTTTGTTTTGGGGTGGGGGGCTACGGTTTCCGATGACATTTTCTTTGGCTTCTCTCAAGGATATAAATTTTTAACTTTTGTTTTTCTTTTCTTTACGATGCCTTCGCTGATCTTACTTTTCTGAGTTGACCATGTCCTCTGACATTCCTCAATAAAGAAATTAATTGTTTTTCATTACTTATGGTCTTTGTCTGGTTTCGTAGGAAAGGACTGGGGGAAAAATCATTCATAGGAAAAGTGGTACGGTATACCTCTTCCGGGGCAGAAACTACAACTATAGAACACGCCAACGTTTTCCTCTGATGCTGTGGAAACCTGTATCTCCAGTATATCCTAGGTTGGTTAAGCGAGTTCCAGAAGGCCTAACACTAGAAGAAGCAACTGAATTTCGTCGGAAGGGAAGGAACTTGGAACCGATATTCAAGCTAGGTAGAATCTTTCAGATTTTCATTACAATTTAACAAGAAAGCAAGTTTTTGCTCTTTTTTTGCTGACCATGTGAGACTAACTTCTATCTTTATATACAGCAAAAAATGGTGTTTACTGTGACCTTGTAGCAAATGTCAGAGAGGCTTTTGAAGAGTGTGAACTAGTGCGAATAAATTGTCAAGGACTAAATGAAAGTGATTATCGAAGGATTGGAGGAAAACTAAGGGTATAGCCATTTTCTCCTATATCTTGCAAACAACATTGAAGATTTTTTTTTTTTTGCCCTTTTTTCGTTGGTGATATAGGATAATAAGTAACATTTTTCTTCCAATTTTGTTTCTTGACTGTAGGATCTTGTTCCATGCATATTGCTCTCATTTGAGAATGAACACATACTTATGTGGAGGGGGAAAAAGTGGAAGTCCTCTTTCTCAGGTCTCGAAGATGATTACAATGAAGCCAATAAAATTGATGTTGACAGTGACAATTCCAATACACCGACTTCAGATGCCCCAGAATTGTCTGAAATGTCTTTACAGGAGAATTCATTAGAGCATCGAAGTAGTGAATCTTATGACACTAGTATTTCTTCGAGTTCAGATGATGTGAGTTTCTCTCAAGCTGAGGTGCCTTACCCTATAGAAGATAGCAATCCACCTTTCTCGATGGTTACCGATGCTGCTTCACTTTCTATGGGAACCTGTGAAGTTGAAACCACAGATGATGTCAGGGGTTCTCCACCTTCTGATAGCACAAAATCAAGTGTTTCTGTGCTGGAAAGTTGTGAGAATTCTATTGATGGCAAGTTAGATCCTTCTACAGATGGGTTGCTAGATAGTTCAAGTGCAGCTGATGAAAGTTTAATTTCAATATCATCTGCATCTTGCACAGAAGGAGTTATGTTACTGTGGGAGCAAGCTGTTGAGAAAGGTAGTGCACTTGTTTTAGATGACAGATCTTTGGATGCTGACAATGTTTATCAAACCGCAGTGGCTTTTGCCAAATCAGCTCCCCCAGGGCCTGTTTTTAGCCGATCTAGAAAGGTTAGGGTTCAAAATAATGACGAGCAAGAAGATTCAACTTTTGAGAAAAAAGAAGTTACCACTGTTGTGATTGAAGGTAAAATGGAGAACACTCAGAAGAGTTCCGAAATTCGAAGAAAAGATTTTGATGAGCGACAGAGGAATGTAGTGCCACAGGGAACAAGAGTAGATGAACTTGTGAAACTTCTGACATGATACCACCAAAAGTAGGTACTTTGTTGCACAATAAAATTATTATTGTTTTGATATCCAAAATAGTTGACTGTTTTATTTTTGAATGGAATTAAATTATCGTCAAAAAGATATCTAAGTGTGATCCAAGTTTAGACTTGATTCACAACGTTTGATGTATCTTTTTCTTTGTGAATTGGATGTATCTTTTTTATTGAGTGAAATTAAAAAGGCACGAATGTCTTTTATATTATTTTTTTATACTCAATATTTGTATACTATATGTATGAATTTGTGTGCTATGTTGAACAAAAATGTATACTATGCTTAAATATTTGTATGCTGTAATAAACTAGAAATTTTTTAATGATTTATGACAAATTAGTGTGAGTTACCAGGCTATTAACTTCGATTATTTGTGTGCTATTGTATATGTTTTTTTCTTGATTATGGTTATTTATGATGATCTTAGTTTTTTTTTAAATTGAGTTGTTTAGAAAATTAGTGTTATTCTATGATTTTGGTTTTTGTGCTATATGTGTGAATTTTTGTGCTATGCTGAACAAAAATTTGTGCTCCGCTTAAATATTTGTGTGCTATGATAAACCAGAATTTGTTTAATGATATCTGTCAAATTAGTGTGAGTTACCAAACTATTAGCTTCGATTATGTGTGTGCTGTAAAAATGAAGGGGTGTGTGTTGTTTCACTTTGCTTGATTTACACATGTAATGTGGTATGGTTTGTTTACAGTGTTGATGGACAACTGCAAGAAAGACAAGGCGATCGCTGAACTTTTCAAGAGCCATTGCATTCAAATCTGATTTGCACCTCTTGCTTCTAAGGGCAACATTCCATGAACACAAAGGAGATGTGTTGAGTGCACTCAGAGATTGTCGTGTCACACTTTCTGTGGACCATAACCACCAAGAAATGTTGGAACTGCACATCAAAGTTAATAGCCATGAGCTATGATGACATACTTTAAAAGAGTGTCATCAGCACCTTTTTATGTGTGTGTTTGTGGTTTTTTTTTTTTTTGAAAAATAGAACCTGTAATGTAATATTGGCTTGCAATGAATGGTGATCGGTTTATACACCATGAAGAAAAAGAGAAAGAAGAAAAAATAAATGTGTAATAAAAATCAATAAAAGAATATACACATAAATTTTGGTGCAACAAAAATTTGTGTGCTGTGCTTTGACAATTTGTGTGCTATGGTTTGAAAATTTGTGTAATATTTGCAAAAAGTTGTGTACTATATCGATAAGTTTGTCAATAGTAGTATCCTTTTGTGTGTGTCTGTTGGAAAATGGAACTTGTAATGTAACATTGGCTTGCAATAAATGGTGATTGGTTTACACACCATGAAGAAAAAAAGAGAGAAAATAAATGTGTAAAAGAACTCAATAAAAAAAATACACACACTTAAATTTTGGTGCAGCAAAAATTTGTATGCTGCGCTTCGAAAATTTGTGTGCTATAGTTCAAAAATTTGTTACGTGCAAAAATTTGTGTGCTATATTGATAAGTTTGTGTTACGTGCAAATTTGTCTGCTATACTTCAAAACTTTATATGCTATGCTCCGAAATTTGTATGCTCTCCAACAAAAATGTGTACTGCAGAACATGTAGAAAGACTTGTACAGGTAATACAATCTCTTTGAATTGTGCGCCATAAAATTTTCAGAAAATTTTAAAAATAGCACGTTGTTAAGCAGTCCCTACAGCATTGTCCAATCAAACAGAAATCAATCATTTTGCAGTATCTGAAAATTAATTTCCCTCATTTTGCTATGCATAAGCCAAGAAAAACAACAAATTAAAAATACACGACAGTGTTATTTATGCTTCTTTACTGGTTCTCAGGAGTTGGGACGTTTCCTTTTGAGTGATCCACTTAAAGCAGCTTTAGCCTTCGCCCACTCTTTCAAAGAAGAACAACTTCTCATGAATGTGCAAGTTTCGCCTACTTCAACCCTCGCAGTGGATCTCTCTTTTTGTACTGTTTCTTCAGACGATCCTTCCTTTTCTCTTGTCTCACTCTTTTCCTCATATGCAGTATCATTGGCACCACCACCATCATGTTGACTCTTTTCCGGTATACACCCATCACTAGTAACAACTTCATTAATAGCATCCTTACCTACATTATTATGCTTGGGATTGTTGGAATTTGCAGGGTCCATGGTAGACCCCTTGGCCATTGGCTCTGAGAATGTAATGCCTGCCAAAATCTGTGAAATGCTAAATGAACTGTTGTCTCCAGCAACCAGTTGTGTCCATGATTGCTTCCGTCGCCATGATGCACCTCGACCGGTCTTCTTCAACTCCACATTGTTGTCAGCAGGCTGAGCTTCAGCATGCTTTCTTAATGCTGATGTGTTGGTATGATTATCTTCAGTGAGCTCCTTTGTCGATTCTGTATCGGTGGGTTCACTCCCTAGGTGTTCATGCCCTTCCATGTTTTCAGTTTTGTCGTTTAAAGATATGGATTGGGATGGACTATCAGGTCTTTCTTGTTCTGTAGGAAATATGAGAGTGCCATTGAAAGCAGTATTACCTCCATTACCAAGTAGTTCTTTCCATGATGATTTCTGAGACCATGAAACTTTAGACGGTTTGCCAAAATCATCTTCTGACTCAACAGGTTGCACTCCAGATTCTACCTCATCTGGAAGGGTCTGCACATTATTCTTTCCTTTAGCAGTAGTAGACACATGTCCAATGCTTTCCCTTTCCGATTTGCGAAGTGATTTTCTCTTATTGTTGGGATTGCTCTTATGCCCTTTATGCACATCAGACTCACTCTTGTCATTTTCTTCCTTACCAATTTTTGATTTATTGGACCATGAGTCCTGAATATCCAAACAGCAATTAGAAACAATATAAATAAATCTATTCTTTGATAAAAAAAAATAAGGAGTGATACAATAAGAGATAACTTAACCGGTTTCTTTCGTAAGGGGAGTGGATCCTCTCAATTTTTTTCTCTTAATTGTTTGGTAAAGTGTGATCTCTTATCATTCAATATCTTTTCTCACATATTTTTTTCTTGGTCCCACTTAATGTAACGTGAGAGATCACACTTTACCAAACAATTGAGGGAAAAAAAATTGAGAGAATCCATTTGCTTAATAATAATAATAATAATAATAATAATAATAATAATAATGACAGCAATGAAAATTAACCTGATTTTCCAAGATCATTTGAAGTTCCTCACTCCCTATTATGGACGATTTATTTCTCTTTGTGTTCACGTTAATAATGATATCATCTTCATCTGTTGAACTACCTACTTCAGAGTCATCAGGATGTGCAGGTGATTCAAAGGAATCCTCTGTTTCAAGATTCTTCTTTTCGGAAACATTTTCTTTTCCAAGTAGTTTGTTCATCACGACATTCATTATGTTAATTTCTTCATCATTCATTCCTCCAATTTCTGTTGCCCTTTCAATATGTAGTTTTCCCCTTTCTGTGCCAGAAGGACTACAATGTTCCTTGCAATCACAGAAATGCACAGGGAGAAGAGGAACTTTAATATTCTGGAAACTGTATTTGTGCTTTCCAGTTCCAGTGAATGGTATAGATTTTACCTGCATAAGTACAGATGTTGCATGTGAAAATTGAACCATATGATTAAGCATTAACGTTTCTTTACATGACCGAATATAAGGGAAAGGCAAGAATGCATTCTACATAATAAAACTGTTACACACTTATATATCACAGATAAATGGAAGTCTTAAATTAAATATCAACAAAAAAAATCCAAAAAATTTAAAAAACATACAAATTGAGCCAAAATTTAGCAATAGAAGCATGCAGGCTTAGCAATTGTAGGGGTATATAGCACATGATTGAGGCAGAGGAGAGCAGGAGCCGGATGCAATGGAGCTTCTGGTGCGGAGTGCTTTTCTTTCCGTGGTGTTGAGGCCATAATCAAAATATGGTGGGTAGTCAGGTCAAAGACAAACAACTTGGGTAACCCAATTAGGTTCTTCTTCCTCTGTTGCAGCCTCATTCATCCCTTCTCTCTGTCTCAGCCTGTGTTTTGTCGCAGTTGGAACAGAGGAGAAACAAAGACAGTAAACAAAGGCAATGTATCTTATATGTTATGCTATGGCCAAATTAGAGTTTCTCATGTTTTTTATCATTTGCACACGAGTTCTTTTTTCTTTTTTCTGGTGTGTGCATTTCTGCAGATTCTTCTTTAATTTTGCTGAAATAGCTTCTTGGTCTTCAATGTTACATGATAAAAAGAAAAGAAGGAAAAAAGGTGTATTGTTCACATCCAAGGATAACAATGACCTTTCTCAGGTTTGAAAGGCCATATATGGATAATCCTCCAGATGTGTGCTATGTTCAGGTTGAATTCTGAATCAATATCACTTTTTTTCATTTTACATTATCCAGTGGCTTGCTTTCTTTGGAATGCATTGTTTAGTATCTTTGGCGAGTGTTGGGTGTATCCTAGAGGCTCAGAGCAATTCTTATTGATTGGCATTGACACATTTGGCTATGACAGACATTCCAACAAGCAAGCCATGTGGGATAGGATTTGATGCCTTGCTTGTACATGGTGCAAGGCACGTAAACATTTGAGGTATCTGGCTTAGAAATTAAGAGAGATAGATTAGTGAATTTCACATTTTTGCTACATTCATGCTAGGCTCTTCTGTTTGTTAGTTCTTATTTATCCGAACTTTTGTTGCTTAAATGATAGCCTACCTCCAAATGACACACATATTCCTACAAATGTGCCCTATCCATGCTGCATATTCTCCACAGCACCTCACACACACCCTTCTGCTGAGTCAGCAAGTCAGTTACGCTGACCCTGCCCCCACCAGATCATTCTTCTAAGTGCATATTTGAGCGCCATTATTTTGTTAAAAAAAGATCTTTTTTCAATGAAAAAATATCTTTTTTTATTTTTTAACGTGTTTGGCAAATTTCTAGTAGTAAAAGTAAAAGCACTAGTAAAATAAAAAAAAAATCTTTTTTGAGAAGCTGTAATTTACATCTTTTTTTAAAAGATATTTTTTCCTTAAAAAAAGATGTTTTTCATGTAATAAATAAACAAAAAAGTACTTTTATATTGTTATACCCAAACATAATTGATTGATAAAAAGACCTTTTTACATGAGATACCCAAACATAAAATTACTTTTACTTTTCCATAAGATCTTTTAAAAAAAGATAACTCAAAAAAAGATCTTTTCTTAAAAGCTCACCCAAATAAGCTCTAAACCTGCCCCACATTTTCCTTAACCCATTTACCTTTTTCTTCACATCTTATATCTTCAGCTGCATACTTTCTTATAGGGTTAAGTACTGAAATCGTCCCTAAGGTCTGGGGTGAAAATCAAAATCGTCCCCGACCTTTTTTTGTTATTAAAATCATCCTCAACGTTACAAAACGTTATAAAATCGTCCTTTTTCACTTCAATTTTAAACGTTGAGGATGATTTTAATAACAAAAAAAGGTCGGGGATGATTTTGATTTTCACCCCAGACCTTAGGGACGATTTCAGTACTTAACCCCTTTCTTATAAGGTGCATTACAACTTAGGTTCTTAATCTCAAATTCTTGACCATTTTAAACCTTATTACGTGATAAGATGTTAAACCTAACATGTATTACATGAACAGAAATTTTAACAGAATAGAGGAGGAATATAAATGAAAACCATTTAAAACAATGATATAAAAACCATCTGAGAACAGCATAATTAGACACTCCCACAAATGTTGGCCTTGTTATTCCTGCCAAATGCCAAAACCTTTAAAACATGTCATAATAAATGTTTACAGTATGGCCTCATAGAAATGGAGACAGCTAACAGTTCAGATCATTTCTTAGTGTCATTCATTACCGAAATAACTGTACCAATAATATTGTGAGCTTAATTCTTGACATTGAAAAAAAAAACCAAAAATATTAAGACATGAATCCATGACAAAGCTCTACAGTATTTCACATAATATTTCCCATGTTATACCACTTTCATACGCAAAAATGGCATTCTACAAAGCCATAGCCACACTAGATACACACCAAAGACTGGCATCCACACCTTTTAGCTTCACAGTTTAAAGGTTATTCAAAACACAAACGCCTTTAAAGGTCACGGTTCAACATCCAAAAAACATGTTGAAACACAACCAGTGAACATATTTGTAGATGGAGTTCATTCAACGTAGGGTTCCCAAACTGAAAAAAGATCCTCTAAAATGAGATTAGTAAAGTGATAAAGTGAAGGTTTAATCACCACTGAATTTGTAACTTCTAACTTATGTGAACCCCACTATCTTAATTTGTAACTTTACCAACATCCTCAATTTAGAGGAGCTTGATCCATCCAGACTCATTGGATATTGGCTTTTAACAACGTCAATGACCAATGAATACATACTTGTGTCGACTAAATGAATAAATAAAGGTATGTTACATTAGTATGTCACCTTTCTTAACCTCGGGAAGTAAATGTGGAGCTGCTTTGTCTTTAAACTCTCTTTTGTGGGCTTTTCCTCTAACTTATCAGTAGTGACTGGTTTGTCACTAACATGCTCAATCTTAGACATAGCATCTTCATCCCATTCTCGTTTCAACCGCACTAGATAATGTTCTTTAGCCTTCTCAAGCTTCAACTTCTCACCCTTCCAAACACAACCATTATACTGCCAAGACAATTTTTTTTTTTTTAGTTTTTAACAGAAAATGCATATTGTTATAATCAATTGAATTTAATGAAGTTTTAACTAAAAAAAAAAGAGAAAAAACTAACCTTGCTAAAAAGCCTGGAAAGAGATTTGTCATCGGTGGGAAAAGGAAGGAAGTCAAGATAGGCGAAACTGCGACCTTTGGTTCGGATTGTTTCGACTGCTTCGACATTGCCGAAAGAGCTGAACAAACTGTGTAGGTCTTGTTTAGTTACTGATTCCCCCAATCCACCGACAAATATTCTCACCGTCTTGTTCTGTTGCCCCTCCATGCCCTAAGGATCGTTAGCCTGCACTCAATTAACAATAATACGGTGATATAGGAATGCTATTAAGTTGGTTCGACAATGTTTTGTGCCTCCAAGAGTAACAATTAGAAGCGGCAATTTTTTTCTTAATTAACAATATAGGCAGTGCAAATTTTAACAAAGCTCATCACAATGATTAACAACAACAAAAAGCACTAAAAGAACAGTGAATCAGTAACATAGGCAGTGCAAATTTAAAATTTAAAATTTATCATCAAATACAATCTGTGAGCAAAGCCAATCAATCAAGCACTGACTGAGCATTCTGTTCTGATTCTGTGACTGGGAAGCAACAAATTCAGCAACAAATTCAAGTTACAGCAACAAATTTAACAAATCCTAGTAAAGTCCCGATTTACAGCAAAAAGGCAAATTTATTAATTACCAATTCAGCAACATGCAGAAATACAGGGAAAAGGGGAATCTGGAAAAGAGAGAGCACTAAACCAAAACATTAACCAATAATCACAAAACACTAAACCTTCACCCAGCAATTACAAACAAAGCCAGCAATTACAAACATTAGCACGTTATGAAACATTCCAAAACACTAAACCTTCACCCAGCAAAACCAGCAACTACAAACAAAGCCATCAGTAAATTTGAACAAAAAAATTAAGAGCCATCAGCCTACAGCATTCAACAATATTGCAACAAACAAATTAGGAGCCATCAGCAACTGGTAAACCAGTAAAACACTATCAGAGCCATCAGAGTAAGTATTACTGACTAAAACACTAAAACAGATTAACAGAGTAAGTATTACTGACTAACAGAGCAATCAGAGTATAGTGAATACAAGACAGAGCAATCAGAATCATACATACAAATTTGCAAATTTGTAAAATTTCCACCATTAACCACCAGCAAATACAAGGGAATACCAAACTGGAAACCAAGACGGAAGACCGAAGAAGAAGAATTGAAGAACCAAACTTCAAAGTTCAAACCAAGACCGAAGAAGAATTGAAGAAAAAATGGAACAAAAATTGAAGAAGAAGACCGAAGATGAAGACGAGCCACTAACCTGGGTTCGGTGCCGAGAAGCCAGCGAAGATGAAGAGTACCTGCCGAGTTACTGGGTTAGGGTTCGACGACCTGGGAACGGCGGCGACTATGGAGGGCTAGGGTTCCTCCGCTTCAGAGTTCTCCAATCTCCAGTACAGGGAGTATAGTGACAAATGATTAAATGAATGAATGATTGGGGGAAGAGGGGGGAGGGGGGGTGTTTGGTTCACGCAGAGTATTGTTGTTGTGTGAGTGTATTGTCTGGTGGTGGGTTTAGGGAACTCACGGCGGCGACAAAAGAGAGCAGTTCGACGGCTAGGTGAAGCGCGCGGGTTGGTCGCAGAGTTTGAAGCAGGGCAACATGGCTTCCAGACGAACGCGAACCCGAACGGTGAACGCGAACGGTGAACGCCAAGCAAACTTGAACGGCGAAGAACGCGAACGAAGACGACGGCTGAACGAAGACGCGAACGTTAACGGCAACCAACGGCGGACGCCGAGCTCGTGGAAGCAGCTGCGATCGGTGACAACGAACGGGGGTTGAAGACTTGGAGCACGAGGGAAGCTAGATAGACGGACGGACGGCGGCAGTATGCCCCTCCTTGCGGCGGCGGTGGTGTAGGCTTACAGTGCTAGGGTTTTTTGGCGGAGTTTCTGTGAATGATAGAAACGGAGGGAGAAAGGGAGAAAGAAACGGAGGAGCAAATTTGGCAAAAACGACGCCGTTTCTTTTAAACCGGTTGGTTCTCTGTCCGATTCAACCGGCCGGTTCGACGATTCTCCTCCGATTTTTAGAGAAACGGTTTTAGAAGACAAATCGGACCGTAATTACTGCCGGTTCATAATTAGACCGGTCGAACTGACATGTTCGGTCCAGTTTTCAGAATATTGCTCAAAACAGTGAAACATAACTCTCCTAACCGATAAACCGAAGGATGAAGGGCATTTTCGGAATTACGAAGCGACGTCGTTTTGGGGTTTTCTATTTTCTTTTTTCCTCCATCGCCAACACACAAAAAGGCAATTTTTTTTTGTATAGTTTTTGGACAGTGGTATGAACGTAATTAACTTCAAGAATGAGAGCATTTTATAGTAACTTCAGTTTGATTCTTATGCGTTCTCCTTGCAAGTGAATAGAGTAGTGTGAAGCTTAGTTGGTTGCTGGAGCAAAGGTATATGTTTTAATTCATGATAAAGTTAATTTCTTTCTTAATTTTTCTAGTTTTAAGAAGTGAGAACTGTTGTTGGGATACCATGCTTATATTTTTATTTTTTATTTTTTAAACTTTTTTCTAGTTTTTGGGATATTGGAACAGGAGTTTAAGATTGCTGTAAGGATGAATGTTTAGTTTGAACTTTGAAGTGATGATGAATTGAGTTTTGAGGCATGAAAATGGGTGTTATGTCTATTCTAGATCGGAGATTGTACCATATTGCTACTATGCGGTTCTTATTTGTTGGTGTGTTGGTTGCAATAGTAGTTGTTTTCTAATGTTTTGCACTTCCCTCTTGGAGATTACATTCTCTGTTAGATTCGGAGAAGCTCTCAGTAGCTCTGCCAGCTAAGGATATGGGGAATGGAGTAGATTTGGACTATGAGTTGGAGTCTAATGTGGATGGGAATTTGAGCATTGGAGAGACCCTAGATAGCAGTTATGGAGGGAAAAATAGTGAAGATGCAATTCAGAAAGGTTTCATTCATGAAAGACCAAACTATGCACATGATCCTGTAGAATACAGATATAATGCTTCACCACTAGGGGTTCCTTCAAAGGGCATAACATTTCTGGATGAAGATTTGGGCACCTTAATCACTGCAAGAAAATCTTCAAATGGCAGTGGAATGCAAAGGGGGGAAATGAAAGCTCAAAATGAGAAGTCACCTCTATCGAAAGTTCCTTTGTCCAATTTGAGTACTTCATTGACTCGGATGAACTCCTTATTGCTTCAGAGTTTTAACTCTTCTTATATGGTATGGAGTTTCAGCTTTGTGGTAAAAAAAAGATGAGACATTATGGAATATGTATGTATGGACTCCTAATTGTTGCATATTGTGTATTGATTGATCATTGATGACAGAGACCTAGGTGGTCTTCTCGTCCTGATCGTGAACTCTTATCAGCAAAACTGGAGATCGAAAATGGCCGTGTCGTATCAAATCCTTCTGGGCTTCATCCACCTATTTTCCGGGATGTTGCCAAGTTCTCAAGGTATGATCATAATAGTTAAATGTGCTAGATAGATATATAGCATTGAGTTGTGAATTATTCTTGTTCCATTTTTATCATTGTTATCATTCTGCAACTTTGATAACGTTGATTAATTCAGCAAGTCCTTTGTATTTTAGTGCTTCAAATTTGAAATATGCACATGTCAACTAGATTTCACCATTCTTCTTCCAGTAGATAATTGATGGTTGAAGCATTTCTCTACATCTGTTCTTCAGGAGTTATGCACTGATGGAACGCAGGCTCAAAGTTTACGTCTACAGAGAAGGAGATAAGCCTATATTTCACTAGCCAAGGACGAGGGGACTATATGCATCCGAAGGTTGGTTTATGAAACTGATGGAGGGAAATAAACGGTTCGTAGAGAAGGATCCTCGCAGAGCTCATTTGTTTTACCTGCCATTCAGTTCACAAAAGCTAAGAATTATTCTTGCTGAACAAAAGCTTAATGGTAAGCAGATGGAGCAATACCTAGAGAGGTACGTGCATTTAATCGCAGGAAGATATCGATTCTGGAACAGAACTGGGGGAGCAGACCATTTTCTTGTTGCTTGTCATGACTGGGTGAGCTTCTGTTTCAGACTGTCATTTCTTTGATTACTATTTATGTAATGTTTTTCAACAAGTTAATGTCAATAAGTTCATTCTTTTAATTGACCTCCTTTTGGAAAATGTTTTAAGCAACAAGCATTTATCAATTCAAAATTTTGACCGAGATAATTAGTTAGGATTGATCATACTCAAAGCGAGGCGCTTCACACACACATCTAGACAAGTGTACAAGTCCTTACGATTAGGGGAGAGAAATGATGTCTACACCTAACACCACCTTCTGTACACCTTCCTTTTATGGTATAAAAGACAATTTTTTTTATCTTCTTTCATTTTCTATCGATCATTTTTAATACCAAAAGTGGAAGGTATATACAAAAGTGGTGCGTATAACATTTCTCCTGTGTAAAATATAGCACTAACCTTCCCTTGAGGGAGATCAACGTCACTTGGACAAGTCGAGGGTATTGTAAAAAATTTCAGCAAACCTCAAGGAGTGTAATTTGCCCTAGTTTTTATGATAAAACATGTAATAATCACTTTAATTGGATGAAAGGGATGATGGCCATATACCTAATGTAGCATATAAAAAAAATGTGCATTATTAATATGATATTGTTTATGAAATTTCAGGCCTCTCAAATCACAAGGCAACCAATGAAAAATAGTATTAGGTCTCTCTGCAACTCAAATATTGCTAAAGGCTTCCAAATAAGAACTAACAAACAGAAGAGCCTAGCATGAAATTTGGCTTCCATAATCTCGATGCCTCTTGGCTCTAACTCTCCCTAGCACCCATCTTGCCTCTTCAAGTTTGCCTGGTTCCGCAAGGCTGTTAGGTGTCTCTGTACAAATATATCCAAATTTAATAGTGTCAACGTTACATTCTAAAACTACCATTCATGTCATAAGAATCTTGAAATTCATTATTCTCACAAATAGGAATAGATAGAGTTACTAACCCTGATCCATTGATTGGAGTTCATATTGAGAATTCACTTGTCTATTCCTTTGCCCTTTCTTTATTTCTTCGTCAAGACTTGTGAAAGAAGAAGAGGAACTTCATTGGCAGGAAGAGGAATTCTGGTTTTGTTTCTCATAAAACTAACTTCCATCAAGTTAGTTACTTTCAAATATCTACTAACAAGCTTTCCTTCATTTAATTAATTGATATATTTATTAATCCTATAAAATGAAACACACAACACTAGAGACATAATATAATTTCTTACAAAATGTACCTCCAAGAACTAGAAACATTAGAGTTGCTGGAACCGTAGCCAAACACAAGGATATTTTCCATCCATATCTCTGGACTTCCTAAACTAATTAGCCCCATTTGCAGCTAGGACACTGTCAAAAGTCATTAGGGTAATAGAGTCATTTTATGTTTAAGTTACACTTTGGCATATGGAAGATCTCGGGTCCACTAAGGGAGTAGGGTCCGAGTGAGATTTTTTTTCCCTTGAGTGTGTCAACATTAACTTTTAAATGTGAAATCCAAGACCAATGTATTAGATGCGCAAAGAAAATTGCATTGATATAACATAAGAATTATGATTATTCAAAATAATAAAAATAAGGCAAGGGGCAGCAATAGCATAATAACAACAACAATAAAACCTTGCCCAAGTCTACATAGATCAAACGTCATGAATCAAGTCTAAACTTGGATCACACTTAGATATCTTCTTGACAATAATTTAATTCCATTCAAAAATAAAACAGTCAACTATTTTGGATATCAAAACAATAATAATTTTATTGTGCAACAAAGTACCTACTTTTGGTGGTATCATGTCAGAATTCTCACAAATTCATCTACTCTTGTTGTTCCCTGTGGCACTACATTCCTCTGTCGCTCATCAAAGTCTTTTCTTCGAATTTCGGAACTCTTTCGAGTGTTCTCCATTTTTACCTTCAATTACAACAGTGGTAACTTCTTTTTTCTCAAAAGTTGAATCTTCTTGCTCGTCATTATTTTGAACCCTAACCTTTCTAGATCGGCTAAAAACAGGCCCTGGGGGAGCTGATTTGGCAAAAGCCACTGCGGTTTGATAAACATTGTCAGCATCCAAAGATCTTTCATCTAAAACAAGTGCACTACCTTTCTCAACAGCTTGCTCCCACAGTAACATAACTCCTTCTGTGCAAGATGCAGATGATGTTGAAATTAAACTTTCATCAGCTGCACTTGAACTATCTAGCAACCCATCTGTAGAAGGATCTACCTTGCCATCAATAGAATTCTCACAACTTTCCAGCACAGAAACACTTGGTTTTGTGCTATCAGAAGGTGGAGAACCCCTGACATCATCTGTGGTTTCAACTTCACAGGTTCTCATAGAAAGTGAAGCAGCGTCGGTAACCATCGAGAAAGGTAGATTGCTATCTTCTATTGGGAATTAATCATACAAGACCAATTATTGGTAGTTCTTATCAATTTTCTCGTAAGATGCGTGGTTTACTTACTTTGGAAGGTCAAACCAATTCTAATTCTAACAATGAAATATAGATGGATGTTGAGGATTACTTATACGGCAATAAATATAAATCTAGAGTGGAAGAACTTTAGGTTCGCATGAAAGGGCAAACTTCTCTCATGATCATTCAATTATATGATGCGTTCAATTGAAATATAATAATGAAAGTATGAGATAAATAAAAAATAAAAAGGGAGAACTCAATGGTTACGATGTGTCACCAAAGAAAAAAAAAGGAGAGGAGAGCTTTAATATCTTAAATACTTTCACTGTTATTATTAAGTTTTAAATTTCTTAATAACGTTAGGTTACCTTTAATTTTGACCATTTTATTTAAGATATATTATATTCATGTAATCCGTGTTATATGT
Source organism: Arachis ipaensis (assembly GCF_000816755.2). NCBI lineage: Eukaryota > Viridiplantae > Streptophyta > Magnoliopsida > Fabales > Fabaceae > Arachis > Arachis ipaensis. The sequence goes on along the minus strand of NC_029791.2, from coordinate 124,957,959 downwards.
GATATAAATAAAATACACAATTTTCTATTTATAAGAATAAGAGGAATAAAAATACCCACTCATAATAAATAATAACACCAGCACAATAATATTAAATAGTACTGAAAAAATCACATAAACAAAAAGATAGAGACAAATTAACACAACAAGATTTTTAACGTAAAAAACCTCTTCAATGTGATAAATAAAAATCATGAGTTACTAAAATAAAAAAATAGATTCATTATGATGAAAAATAGGGTACAAAAAAGTCATAAATTAGAGCATAAAATATGTATATAACAAGTCAAACAACCCAAACTTCAAAATTCATAAACAAGAACAAAAAAGATGAAGATACCACAAAAATAGAACCTCTATCCGAGCTCGATTTTTTTAATGGTAGATCTCCAATCAAAATCTCCACTATTTAAAATGAAGAACAAGATGAGGTGAATATGCAGTCCAAATTTCACGCCAATCCAATGGTGAACAAGCAAGAAACGAACACTCAAAGTTACTTTGCTAAAAAACGTAGACAGTGTTCTCGCTTCTCTTTCTCTCTTAATGCTTGTGTTTTTGACAAAATGAGACCTCCCATTTCAACCTTAACATTCTTAGCAATTTCAACTATCTATGGGCTTGGATACCAACATTTGGGCCTTTCTCCATGTAGGAAAGGAACCCAAAGCCCAATAAATCTCCCCCTCACGATTATGTGGAGGTAACCGCCAATCCGCGATTAAGTAACAAACTTCAAACTTCCACCTTGGTGATGTCTTAGTCATCATATCAGAATCACCCTCATAAGTGTGAACCTTCATAAGTTCTAATAACTCAGCATCCAAAACATCATATACCTAATGATACTTCACATCAATATGTTTTGACCGAGAATGAAAAGTAAAGTTTTTACCAAGATGTATAGCACTTTAACTATCACAAAACAACACGTACCTCTCTTGAACAAATCCAAGTTCCTTCAAGAATTTCTTCATCCAAAACATCTCCTTGCACGCTTTAGTAATGACAATAAACTTGGCCTCGATAGTGGACAAAACAACACATTTTTGCAATCTAAATTGCAAAGACATAGCTCTACCTGCAAAGTTGATCAAGAAGCCTGAAATGGACCTTCTAGAATTAATATATCTGAGTCAGTATAACCAAATGGAATAGGCTTCTCACTTCCATAACACAACTTCATGCTAGAAGTACTACGAGAATATCTCATTATCCATTTTACAGTATTTTAATGCTCTCTTCCTGGGTTTAAAATAAAATGGCTAATACAACCAACAGCATGAGCTATATTCGGCCTTGTGCACACCACAATATACATTAAACCACCCATGGCTGATGTATATAGAATTTTTTTCATATCTTTCTTCTCTTCTTTACTTGATGAATTTTTCTTGCAACTCAATTTGAAGTGTGTAGTAAGAGGAGTACTAAAGCCTTTGTTGAACCTATGCAACATTGTCTCAATATATTTCTCCTGTGATAACCAAAGTTTCTTCTCCTCTTTATCACGCTAGATTCTTATACCAAGAATCTCCTTTATCAGCCCAAGATCCTTTATTGCAAATGATTGCCTTTTCAATGTGTCAATCATAGAAGTATTCTGACCAACAATAAGCATGTCATCAACATCTATCAAAAGAATAATAAAATCATTACTAGCAAACTGTTTAATAAATACACAATGATTAAAAGTAGTCTTCTTGTAGCCTTGTCTATCATACCAGACTCGAACTTCTTGTACCATTGTCTCGAAACTTGTTTCAAGCCATATAAACTCTTCTTCAGTTTGCAAACATGATCCTCTTTGCCTTTTACTATGAAACCTTCAGTTTGTTGCATGTAAATTTCATTCTTAAGATTACCATGAAGAAAATCAATTTTCACATCCATTTGCTATATCCCTAAATCAAGACTTGCAAGCAAACTCAAAACAGTTCTAATAGAAGATCTTCTCACAATCGGTGAAAAGATTTCATTATAGTCAACTCCCTTTTTCTACCTATAGCCCTTGACTACCAATCTAGTCTTGTACCTTGAACATTGAGAATTTTCCTCATGCTTCAACCTATAAACCCACCTGTTTTGCAAAGCTTTCTTTTCTTTTGGCAACTTCACAAGCTCAAATGTTTGATTATCATGCAAGGATTTCATTTCATCTTGCATTGCATTAAACTATTTCTTATTGTCATCACCTTTCATAGCTTTCTCATAACATTTAGGTTCTCCCCTATCAGTTAATGTCACTGAAGGTTGTAGAAGGCTTAGAGAAGGGGGTTGAATCTATAGCCTTCTTTTACTTTAATGAATTAAGTCTTTAATATCTAAGTTACAGTTAAAAACTATTTAAACTGTGTAGCAAAAATTTTATGAGACAATTTTATTTTGTCTCATAAATATCAGAAAACAGAACTTAGAGAAAGAGAAGAAAGATGACACAGGTATGTATTCTGGTTCAGATGCCTTGTGCAATGCAACCTACATCCAGTCTCCACCACAACAGTGGTAAAATTTTTACTATAGTTAAATTATTACATACATCAATTTCTTAGGATTTACTCAATCCTTTCACTCTCAAGTTCTTATCTAACTTGACTTGGTTATGCTAATACCTAACTTTTCACTCTAAGTGATAACCCAACTTAGAAAGGGAAACCTCACAGGCACAAGACACAAGACATATGAAATAACCTAAAGAAATCTGAAATAACTCTAGGCTTTTCTCTCAAGTGTCTCACTCAGCCTTTTGTCACTCGTTGGCTTTTTCTTGAATTCTCATTTTCAGCCTTTTACCTCTCAAGAAATTACAGAAAGATATACATTGAAAATGAAATACAAACTGTAAAACATGAAGGAGATTAATGCATCAACAACCTTTGTTGCTATAAGTTGAACCGGATTATTTAGCTATCTCTGATGAAGCTCTTCATCTTGGTGGAATGTTTCTTTAACTTAGAAACACTGTCTAAAACGTTGAACTCTTCACAGGGAAGCTCTCAAACAAAACTCAGATTCTGGTTCTCTCTCCTTATCTTCAAAAATGAAAAATATTTTCTTTTTGTACCTCTTGCCAAGTTGCTGTTAGGATTTCTCCTTAGTCAACTCTTCGAGCTATGTGCTTCCTAGGCTTGTCATTTCACTTTCTTCAATTAACCCCCAAATTAGAGATTTTAAAGCTGGTCATTTTGCTTGACCGAAGACCTCAGATTAGCAAAGAGAAAATGTTTCAATGGTAAACCCAAATCTGAACCCTTGAGCAAGTGCTTTGTCCCCAAGAAACAATTTTAGCCTTTGATTCATAGTAGTGATTTTTAGAGAACACTTTCTCCATTTATCCCAAATTAGAGTTGCAGAAATTTGGAGAAGGAGTAATGAAAGTAAATTGCATGCAAATGGAAATAAATCACTTTTATCCTCTGACTTAGCTTAGCTTGCTTTGATTTGGGTGATTAGACACTAGTTTTTGATATTTACCTTTCTCTCTCTCTTTCTTCTCTGGTGAAATGAACAAAGAGAACAACTCTCTCTCTCTCTCTCTCTCTCTCTCTCTCTCTCTCTCTCTCTCTCTCTCTCTCTGATTTTAACCGAAGCAAATTATGTGAACGTTGGCTTTCAAAAGCTTCAGCTTGGTGGAAGCTTCTTGGACTTGGGTTGGATATATATTCCATCTGGCCCAATTGAATTCTTTGCTTTATTAATTTTGGGCTTTGTTAGCTAGAGAACTCACTAACAATCTTTGTTTTATTTTCTCTATCTCATTGGGCTGCTGCTATTGTAATTTTGGCCTGCACCAATAACCAAAACAATTAAAAGCTAATTGGGTGTTTAATCCATTAGATCAATGTTTGTCATCATCAATTTAGTTATTAATTTCTTAACTCAACAATCTCCTCATTGATGACAAACATAGTTATGAAATTGATCAAAAGAGATTTAATTCAATAAGATTAAAGTACTTCCCTTTATGTGATGTCACTTGCTTTTGAATTGCTCTTCCTTTCCTTCTCAAGAGTTGCTCCCCCTAAATTAGTGCTCTTCTTTTGTTTTCTGTTTACATATTCACATAGGGAACACAACACTATACTATATACAATTTGTTATCCATAGATGAAGCATCCAACAAGAATTTTAGCCTTTTTAACATCACATGAAACAGAGCCAAATAATGTATCAAAAACAGCAAGACCAGTCAACCCAAATAAAGCAAGAGCAACAAAATACAAAATACTAATACTAATACTACTCCCCCTTTTGTAATCAAGGGAGGAAATTGCAACCAACTTCCAAACCTACAGCAAACAGTTAAGACATAGTCTAGATAATTAGAAAAGTAAAACAAAAATTAGCAGTTGTTAAACAATTTACAGTCATCCGAGACTGCTAGGAAGTCCAAACACAAAATACAATCGTTCCACGAGATAATTTTCAAAATAAAACAGCATATAAAATAGCAAAAGAGGAGGCATCCTTAGGCATCTGAACCATCCTCTTGATCAGAATCAGCATGATCTTCAGGATCGATGGCCATTGTTTCATTCTTTTGGAGATTGTCAATGAACTTCATGAAATTGCCACTCTATCTCTGGACTTTTTGAGGAAGTTTTCATGCTTGGCAGCAAGTTTTCTTTGTTCTTTGCTCATTGCAATTAGATGGTTAGATTGAGAAACAAATTTCTAGACTACATCTTTCACCACTCCATATAAAAATGATTTGTGTCTAGTGGAAGCTGAAGTCCCAGAGGCAGATGGAGGAGAGGATTCTTCTGGTTCATAGTCATCATCATCATCATCATTGATTACCACCCTTTCAGTTCGAGTTGGTCCCTTTTTCTGTTGTTTCACTGAACCACCTCCTTTTAGATATGAGTGTCTATTTTCATATGTCTCATTTGACAAGTCAACACCAAAATATTCAAAAATACAGGTTAAGAACATGCCATAAGGAAGAGCTTTATCTTTCTCACTTCTAACACAATCAAACATGTATCTTACCATTAGGTATACAAAAGAAATTTCAGTTTTTGTGAGAATAGCATACAAAACCAAAGTATCACAGAAAGACACCCTTTGATATGAGTCACTCTGAGAAAGGATGATATGGTTCACTATGCAATGTAATTGAGCACGAGTGTAACCAAGAGCTTTGTGAGTTGGAGTGATGCCATCAATCAAAGATATGTGCTCACACAGATAGGCCAGAGCATCATTGTAAGAAAGATCTACCCCTTTCATCCCACTTACTCGAAGTGTATGCACAAGCACCAACATCAATGTATTTCAACGAATCACTGATGGTTTCATTGTTCAGAACAAGATCTCGGCCTTTAACATAGGAGTGAATGGTGCCCTCATGATAGGTCATATTTGCATAAAACTCTTTGACTAAAACTGGGTAAACTGGTTTTTTTATTTTAAAAATATAATTCCAGTCCAGAAATTCAAAATTTTCAGCATAAACAAAACCTTTCTTTTTCAGATTTGGTAAATCAACCAAAAAAGTGGGACATATGGTACGATGAGCAATAACACCATCATAGAAATTATTGTTCATTGCAGATCGAAAATGGAGAGGATTGTAGTTTGAGTGGAAGGTCATAAAGTGTGATTTGTGTACAAAAAGATCAATGGAGGGCTTTTTAACTGATTTGAGAGGAATGCGAGGTTTACCTCTTTGAGGACGAGAAGGAGCAGACCTAGGTTTAGATCTTGTGGGTTCAGGCACAGGTTCCTCTGCAGCAGGGTGCTTCCCTTTCGAAGTGCTTGGCTTGGAAGGAGCGCTAGGTGGAGCTGTCGGCTTGGAGGAAGAAGGAAACCTTGAAGGGTTTTTCGTTCGCACCATGGGGACTGTACGAGGAGGAGAGGTAGGAGGATATGGAGAGGGTGTGGAAGTCTGATCTTGGGAGCGAGTAGAGGGTCTAGGTTTCTCTGGGAGTTTGAGGATTTTAGCCCTTGGACCCTTTTGAATCACAGTTTTCTTCCTCATTAGAGTGAACTCAGGTTTTGAATGAAACAAAGCACTAATGGTAGTGGGAAAGAAATGAAGAGGTAGTGGATGGAGTTAAGAAGAGAGAAGTTTGGTAGCTGCACCAAGAAAAGAGGTTTCTTAAAACATGCAACTGCATCACCTATGACTTGACCTTGAAAAGACTTGACATCATAGAAAACGTGATTTGATTTGATTAATAAATAAAACAAAACAATTTTAAAAGAAACTTTTTTTACTAAAGGACAAAACACAGAATATCACATGGTGGTGTTTAAGGAAACATATTGGACCAACGTAACTCTGAACTGAAGGGTTAGCCCAGAAGATTCAGATCGTGCAAATGAGCCCAGAAAGTGATATTCAGAGCGATGGTTCTTCATTTGCCCATAATTTTCTCATCCATAACTGAGAGACAAAAATTTCAACAAAAATATCAGCTATGCACAAATAACGAATCATGACTTAAAATCCCTAGATTAGTCCTAAACTTGCAAAATCTGTCTTCAGCTAGAGGTTTGATGAAAATATCTGCTAATTGATCTTCTGATTTAACAAATTGAATGCTAATATTTCCTTTTTGAACATGTTCTCTTATTGAGTGAAATCTCACCTCAATATGTTTAGTTCTAGAGTGTAAAACTTGATTTTTGGAAATATTTATGGCACTCATATTGTCACATAACAAGTGAATATTTTCAGTATTTAATTTAGATGTTAATCCAACTTGGATGCTAATACCTAACTCTTTACTCTAAGTGTTAATCCAACTTAGAAAGGGACACCTCACAGGTACAAGACACAAGACATATGAAACAACCTAAAGAAATCTGAAATAACTCTAGACTTTTCTCTCAAGTGTTTCACTCAGCCTTTTGTCACTCATTGGCTTTTTCTTGAATTCTCTCTTTCAGCCTTTTACCTCTCAAGAAATTACAGAAATAATACATCGAAAATGACATACAAACTGTAAAACATGAAGGATATTGATCCATTAACAGCCTCTGTTACTATAAGTTGAACCGAATTCAACTGACTCTGATTAAGTTCTTCATCTTAGCAGAATGCTTCTTTACCTTAGAAAACACTTTCCAAAATTAATGAACTCTTCACAGAGAAGTTTTTCAAAGCAAACTCAATTTCTGGTTCTCTCTCCTTGTCTTCAAAAATGAAAAACATTTTCTTTTTGTACCTCTTGCCAAGTTTCTGTTTGGATTTCTTCTTAGTCATCTCTTTAAGCCGTGTGCTTCCCAGGCTTGTCATTTCACTTTCTTCAATTAATACCCAAATTAGGGATTTCAAAAATGGTCATTTTGCTTGATCGAAGATCTCAGATCAGCAAAGAGAAATATTTCAATGGTAAACCCAAATATGAACCCTTGAGCAAGTGCTTTGTCCCCAAGAAATAACTTTAGCCTTTGATTTACAGCAGTGATTATCAGAGAATACTTTCTCCATTTATCCCAAATTGGAGTTGTAGAAATTTGGAGAAGGAGTAAAGAAAGTAAATTACATGCAAATGGAAATAAATCACCTTTATCCTCTGATTTAGCTTAGCTTGCTTTGATTTGGGTGATTAGACACTAGCTTTTGATCTCTCTCTCTCTCTCTCTCTCTCTCTCTCTCTCTCTCTGATTTTGACCGAAGCAAATTATGTGAACGTTGACTTTGGAAAGCTTCAGCTTGGTGGAAGCTTCTTGGACTTGGGTTAGATATATGTTCCATCTGACCCAGCAGAATTCTTTGCTTTATTAATTTTGGGCTTTGTTAGCTAGAGAACTCACTAATAATCTTTGTTTTATTTTCTCTATCTTATTGGGCTGCTGCTATTGTAATTTTGGCCTGCACTAATAACCAAAACAATTAAAAGCTAACTGGGTATTTAACTCATTAGATCAATGTTTGTTATCATCAATTTAGTTAGTTAATTTCTTAACTCAACAGTCACGTACCCGTCAGTAAATATTACATACTCATTAGAATAATACCTCGTTGAAGGTCGTTGCTCTCTAGTAGACCTCCTAGGATGAAAACCTAGTGGATCTTTAGGTAGCTCAGGTTGATTATCAATATCATCATTAGCTAGAGCATCAATTAGATCTCCCAACTACTGATCATCAGGAACCAAAAGCTTATTTTGCTGTATATGCTCCTGATCTTGTAATTTCCTACTTGCAATAATAAGAGGAGCAACAATACTCACTCACAACAAGTAATAACAATAGCACAATAATACCAAATAGTAGCAAAAAAATCACATAAACCAGAAAATAGAGGCAAGCTAACACACCAAGATTTTTAACGTGAAAAGCATCCTCAATGTGAGAAGTAAAAATCACGAGTCACCAAGACTAGAAAATAGCTTCACTATGATAAAAAAAAATAAGACATAAAAAAATCACAAATTACTATACAAAATGTGCATACAATAAGCTAAACAACCCAAACTTCAAAACTCATAAACAAAAAACAAAGAAGATGAAGATACCATAAAATAGAGCCTCTGTCCGAGCTCTATTTCTCCAACTGTAGAGCTCTAATCAAAATCTCTACTATTCAGAATGAAGAAAAAGATAAGGTAAATATGCAGTCCAAATTTCTCGTCGATCCAATGGTGAACGAGTGAAAAACAAACGTTCAAAATCTGCTATTCTGTTAAAAAACGTGGACAATGTTCTTTCTTCTCTTTCTCTCTCAATGCTTGTATTTTTGACAAAATAAAACCTCTCATTTCAACCCTAGCACATTTTCAACAACTTAAACTATCTATGAAACTGAATACCAATATATGGGCCTTTTTCCATATATGAAGAGAGTCTAAAATCCAACAATATGATGTTTAAGGTCGAAAACAATTAAAGCTACGCAATGGGATAATATACTCAAAGAAGCTAAATGAAAGTGAAACTGAAAACTATCATATTATTTTAAATGAGAAAGGATAACATTTTGTCCTCCTAATTTTTATATAAATCGTTGC
>NC_029791.2:124929387-124948974 GCF_000816755.2 Arachis ipaensis | reverse complement strand
ACAACAATTCATGATTAAATTATGCAGTGCATAAATAGTGGTTAAAAAAAAAAGGAGAAAAACCTTGTTAGCAGAATGAGCATAAATCATGAATAAAAAGATAATTTTAAACATAAAAAGGTAAAGCATATGAAGAACCCAAAATTTATGTAGTTCTAATTCAAAATCCATGAGGATCATCATGATTTATGTAGTTCTAATACATGTATATTCTTTGATATCTCTTATTTTTATTCAGGCACAGTTGTTCTTTTTATATGTTACTCAAATCCACTTCATATGCTAATAGCCTAACACACGACACATTGACTTAAATATAGGGGTGACAATGAGTAGAGTAGGATAGGGTTTGGATCCAATCCTGATCTTATTCGCGGGTAGAAATTTTTATATAAATTCAATCATATTCTATCTGCGAGTTGAGAATATCTCAACTCTAACCCTACTCGTTCTTAACTCGCGAGTATCTAATCCTATCCGAAAGTTAAAAAAAAGATGCAACATTATTATAATTTGATAATAATTTAAAATAGAACTGACTTTTAATAAGAAAAAAATAGGAAGAAAAACATGAAGGATTTTAAGTACCTCGTTTCGGGTTAAACTGAAACCCCTTATCGGACCTGGATGAACAAATAGTGGCGGTGCCTCTTGTCGACAACAGGATCTAAATCTTCGACGTACAACAACCACGTAATGAAGTGGTTCTTCACATTCGCAGCATTTGCCACTGTTGGCGAAGGAGCGGTTGCGGCATTATTCTGCGGCGAATCCCAGTTTTTCAGCACCCTTTTCTCCTTCTTCCGTCAGGTTTTCGTATTCTCTGCTTCGTTCTGTCTTTCTCTCTCTCACCCTTAACCCTCTTTTCTCTGCAACGTCACTGAGAAAGTCTTTTTCCAGTCCACGCCACCTACTCCTCTTTATTAAGAATTGCAGTTCTATCTCTGTTCTTCTCTTCTCATTTTCAAAATTTGTCTTTTCAATTTTTTGTTTCTTTTTATGACTAAGATGAACAAACAAATCCATATATAAGGATAAGAGAGAAAGAATAATTTTAAAAGTGATCTACAGCTGAAATAAAGTTAGAACAAAATAATTTTAAATTTAAACTTAATAAAACTCCCGCTAAATACTTTTCTATGTTAAGAAACTTTGAATTCCTACACATAATTTTTGTTACTTTGCCACTCGTTAACCCATACATTTGTTGTTCAACAAATCTAAACACTTGTCCTTCAACCAACTTACTACTATTCTCGTATTATATATTATATATTATATATTAATAGATAGATTAATAGATAATACCCAAAAAAAATTAAATAAATAAAATTTAAAAATAAAAGAAAAATGCTTGAAGTATAAAATTCTTATTTTTATTTTTTTTTAAAAAAGATCAGAGAAGTATAAAATTATAAATTCATTAAATTGGTTCAAAACTTGGCGGGAAACACCTTTTTTGTGTGTACCTAAGAGGCTAAGACGGGAATCACGTTCCATCTTCTGTTTCCGTTCTTTGTTCTCTGCAATACCGAAAGAGAACGAACTTTGAGTTCGAGATCCGTCTAGCAAACCGCTTCTTCTTTCTTCTCATTTCTGATGCTCAGTTCTCAGTTCTCATGGATATGCACCTCAGTGATTCAAGTACTTCAGCTCCATCGCATGCCACATTATCTGGTACCGATCTTTTGTTTTCTTAATCACCTGAAAAACACTGTTACAGTCACAATTTCGTTTCCAGAACGAATGCTCTTTGCTTATCGATTTTATTTTATTTTAATTTTCTATTGAATATTAGTTATTTTTTTTTTTTGTTTTCCTTAGCGATTATGTTTGTTCCGCGAGAAAACTAATCTTGTTTTGTTTTGGTTGGATTCCGTTTGTTAGCGTTACGAATCCTATAAATAGAGGACATGGAATCGATCTAATGCTAGTTGATACAGTAGTAAAATTAGTAATAATAAGCTTTGCTTTACTAATAGCAAGATGAAACGAGAAGAGTAGGTTCATGCGATTCTCTTTCTCTACTTTTTGGTTTGATCTGATTTCGGTGTAGGAACAACTTCATAGTGTATCGGCAGAAGAAAATTTCAAAATCAATTTGAATTTCGTGTTTTAGGAATCTATTGCTTTTATTCATTGATCTTTTTTCACAGTTCGAATACCATAAACATTTTTTGAAGTACGATTTTGATTAAATCAGCACTACAATTCATTGAATAATCAGAATCTGGTTTGTAACCACAGAATCCATGGGAATAAGAGAGTGACAAGTTTAACTTCCCTTAATAACTGCCTAACTAGCTTGTATGAAACAAACAATTCGTAATTATCATAAATTAATTATGGTGTAACAAATCTAGCTAGAGCATGGATTGATTTGTGGCGTATGAGAATATTTTAGGTAAGTAATGGCGTTTTCAAGAGAATGCTCCATAATATGTACTGGTAGAGCTGCTTGTTAACCTGCAACTGTAGATTAAAAAGTATATTATAATGCTTCTGAATTCCGATCATTATCTATTTGTTTTAGCTTCTTAAGTATGCACTATTGCACTGTCTTAACCCTGTACTGAGTAATTACAGCTTGATGCAGGCAATTATAGCATCGCATGTTTGTTTTTATATTTATTTTTCGTGCTTAAATGTTTAATCACAGGAAATTGCATCCAACACTTTATAATGAGGCTGCAATTATGGATTGCTGCAGGCCCAGGGGGAGTCTGTTTGATGAGAAATGCATGGAAAGGGGAACATCCATCTGTTATCAACTTTATCTCCAGTTTCCTCTCTGCAAATTCTTTTCGCCTTAACTTTGTCCCTATTGCTCCAGTAATTGACAGATTCTGTGTCCTCTTAATGTTTATTTCAAATACTTGCTCTCTACTGAACTTCGAGAAGCTTATTTGTAGGACTTCATTTTCAATTGTGGGGGTTTGTCTGTAGCATTTGTTTTTGTGACTAACTGGGATTGCAACAATGTATCTCTGATCTTCAGCAGGTAACTGAGCTGTTGATTTTCAAGTCTTTAGTTGGGACTTTGTCATCTATTGAATAAAGAGCTTTTCGAGTCGTATGTCAGGTTCAAATCTTCTCCTGCAGAGTTCAGAAATTGAGAACACAATTTGCACGCTTTTATGTTATCATCACACTCCCAGCTAAACAGCAAATCGATTCATTTATTCAGTCATACTTCAAGTGAGTTAAATACGTTACTTTTATTTTGTTCTAATTGATCATTTGCTATGTACAACTTCAATAGTGAGAAAGCAAGATCCATGTTTATGTTTCACCAATAGATTTGAGATGGTGATTGGCAAGCCTACGTTTGTTCCAGTTCAGGACATAGAGATGGGGTTTGAAAAGATGGTAAAAATAGCTCATTCATCTGGAGGTAGAAACTGAAATTTGTTACCAACTATGATGTGTTGTTCCAATTCATATTTCTTATCGTCAAAATAATTGCAGTATACAAGCAGCAGAAAATTGGAGAGAAACTGAAAGCTGAGGTCAGTTGTGCGAAGAACACACAATAGTTTAGCTGACAGGACTTGTTTAAGAATGAAATCTTAAATATTGATTTAATGCATGGACTTTTGTTATGGTTATAAAGAGGAAGCAATTGGTGCAAGGAATGAACTTTTACCTTAAAGTGGTTACTTCGATTCCAGGCGTTGACAATCACGATGCAAATGCGGTAAATCATTTTATTATGAAACATCTTCTCAATTTAGTTTTCGTAATTTTTCATTCCCAGTTGTAAAGCTCAGGACTCTTAATTATATAGATGTTTAAACTTTGGAGTATCTTTCTCTAACAATAGTACAGATACGGTCTTGTGCATTTTGATGCTGTATATAATATTAGGCTTGTGCTACTTCTCGTTAGAGAATAACTATATCACCTAATATTTGACTTAAATGTGAAATGAAACCATGATAAGCATATGCATATAGGCATAGCTTGAGTTATTTTGTCATTCTGGTCACTCAATTCAGCTTAGTCAAGCTATTGGTTCTGTCCAAGCAATTGCCAAGGCATCAAAAGACCAAATTCTGGAGAACACAGACCTTTCAGCTGAGAAGGCGGAGATGATTTCAAGGTTTCTGAGGGACCCCAAGTTTTACTCTTCTCCCAAGATCACCTGATGGCGCAATAACAATGGAACCCAGGTTGGAATCTTTTGTTTTCTCCGACAACAATAAATAATAATAAAAAGTGAGTATCTCTTTTTTATTTCTTTACCTGGTTAGCTTCACTATAAAATAGTTCTCGTATTCGTAGTTTCAAATCCGACCGAGAAGTAGATAGCCACCTAGAAACCTTCTAGTTGAACAGTATTCAAATCTCATTATACGGTTGTTGTTTGTACTTATGTATATTTTATTTTCTACTATATATTTTATACTAATAATCAATTTTAATTATTGAGTTTTATATATACCTGAAATGATTAAATACTAAAACACTTGTAATTCTTCTTAAAATATAAAGGCTGAAAACAATTTACAGGTAAAAACTAATAGTTAAACTATATTTAGTAATTCTGATATTTAATCTGTATTTGATAATTGAAACAAACAATAGTTATATTAATTAAAGAAAACACATAAATCATGGGATCCTCATGTATTTTAGTCTAAAACTATATAAATCATGAGATTCTTATGGGTTTTGGCCTAGAACTACATAGTACATAAATTATGGAATCTTCTTTTTACCTACAATTTAGGCTCACCTTGCCAACAAGGTTTCCCTTTTCTTTTTTGACCACGATTTATACAATGAATTTAGCCAGGGTAAAGTACTAAATTGGTCCCCTATATTTGGGTGTAATTCTGTTTTAGTTCTTAAGGTTTAAAGTGTTCTATTTGAATCCAAAAAAGTTTCATTTAGCATCAATTTAGTCCCACATTGAGGCCAAATTTAAATAATTAACGGAATGTCCTACATAACAACAGTACAAGAACAAAATCGATAATTTGGAGAACATGTACAAGCTCCAGAGGCACAAAATCAACCGTTGAAGCATCAATATATTTATTTATCATTTTCTTTAGTTCTATAGAAAATATTTTATTTATATTATGAGAAAAATAATAAATAAATGTATTGATGCATCAACGGTTGATTTTGTGCCTCTGGAGTTTGTACATGTTCTCTAGATTATCGATTTTGTTCTTGTACTGTTGTTATGTAGGACATTTCGTTAATTATTTAACTTTGACCTCACTGTGGGATTAAATTGATGCTAAATGAAACATTTTTGGATTCAAATAGGACACTTTAAACCTTAAGGATCAAAACAGAATTACGCCCAAACATAGGAGACCAATTTAGTACTTTACCCAATTTGGTACTTTACCCAATTTGGCCATGAATCGTTGTTTTTATCCAGGTTTTACATTTTTTTTCAATGTTTGGATAATTTTATTGTATAAAATCTATTTTTCATGGGTACAACTGTAATTTTATTTTTTTTTGATAGAAATGGTAATTTACTCTTTTTTAAATTAGTATAAAAACATTTTAAATTACCCTACTCAATGCGTTTATTGTTATTCATTACTTTATCATCAAATTTGAGGACCGTAGAAAGTAATTGTGTGTGGTGTTTAGAAAAAAGAATGAGGAGAAAATTTGCTTAACTAGATTCAGAAGAACTGTACCTAGATGTGAGCAATTAGAGGGAAAATGTGGGAAACACGTGGAATACTGTAAATACTAAATACATTCTCAAGCACTAGGATCTGTTTTAGAAGTGGTAAATACAGAATAAAGCAAATTTTTTTACATCAGTGACTAAGGCAAAAAAATTGCACCTCCAGAAGCCAAGCCAAGACTTACTCATGCCCTGGGGAGAAATTTTCACAAGGAAAGTGCAACTAGGTAACTTACAATCCATGAAAATTTTCAGTTAATTAAAATGCATATTTTACAGAAAGTTACCAGAGTCATACATGTCCATGTTACTCTAACAAAATCAAATATCTTTTTTGGAGATATAAGAAACCTTTACACAAAGGCAATAAATAACTAGAATAAGTGACATGATAGAACCAAGTTGTTCAATGCCATTCTCACTGACTGGATCCTGGTGCACTATCTTCAGTAGCCATAGGCTCTGGCTGAGGAGCCTTCTTTGTAAGTGACTTAGGCATGTCAAGATACTCTTGGATGCAGCGCTGCTGCGGATGCGACAAAAGTACCAAAACGTGCCGGAAAAGAACGCGCGCTAAGCCTTGCCCACTCTCCAATATGTAACCCTCATATTCACTAACATGTTCAAGAGCTTCCACCAGTGTATCATACACCTCCTGGGGGCAGTTGTCTGGTCCTGGTTTGTCATGAAGGTACATCACATCCAAAGTGAAGACCTTCTGGTTCACCGGCCATTGATGCTGCGGCCGTATATTTGATCTGCAGTAGAATAGAATCTACAATGGAACAGGATATTATTGCAAATTAGGATTCATGTTTCGACTTTCGACAGTTTTGTTCTATAATTAGATAGCTCATGGGTATAACTAATAAGTAGTAACCAACAAAAATGCTAATGACTTGCAAGCAAGTGCACATGATAGTTTATGTAATCAGTGGAGGCAGCCACTGCTTACCACTCTTAGAATGCGACCCTGCATGCGGGACTTCTTAGCTTCATGAGCAGCAAGTCGGAACAAGTTAGTAAGATCCGGTTGAGAAGTGGTTGAGGAAGTAGCCGAAAGCGCCCTCACTGCTGCAATTGTTGACTCAATTTCACTGCTAAACTCTTTCCTAAGCTGTAATCATTAAAGAACATTCAACATTAATGTGCTTCAAATAATACCAACACAGGCAAAGAAAAAGAATGGAACATACGAAAGAGCCACATCTAAGACAGGGGAAACCCCAAAAACTTTGATTACAACAAGTAGCAGATAAGTAAAGGTTATCGTTGCAGAAACAACATCTGCATTTGCATATAACGAAAGTATTCATCTTATAAAGTTTGCTCGAGAATGAAAATCTAAGATTAAGAGCAGTAATTTGGGATTTAAATAAACGTTATGGAGAATAGGAGTGGTACTGTACCCAAGAGATGGAATTAGAGAGAGTGGCGAAAGCGAAGCGGTGTTCGGGGTTGATGGCGAGCTTGGCGTTGACGAAGAGAACGATGGCTTGCCTAATAGAGTCCAATCGGGTGAGGGGCCTGCCATTGGCGCCGGAAAACTTCATCTCAACCAGGCACTGAGGATCCACATCCACGCACATCAGAATATCTTCGTTGTTGATTCGCGACGCTTTCAAACTGTACCTCTGACCACCACCGCCGCCGCTCCCTTCTCCTTCTACCCCTTCCATTTTGATCACCAATTACTCCTTTTTTTTCTTCTCAAAACTGGAGTGGAATTTCAGCTCAACACAAAACCAGTCACCACTCACCACCGTCTTCTGCCCCCTTTCTTTGGACGGGATATGTTCAGAAATTTGGGCCGTAGTAAGCCCAATAACTAAACACTTTGAAGAAGAGGAATTGGGCTGGTCCAGCCCAGGATGGAAAGGTCGGTGCGGTTTGGCGTCCTGAATTGGAACACGTGGACGTAGCTTTCGTTCCAAAATTCTAAATGGTATAGCTGCACCTTGGACTGGTGACTTATTCCTTAATTTTTAAGTTTGGTATTGACTTTTCAGTTGTTCACCACCTTCCCCTTTTTCTTCTTCTTCCTAAATTTTTGTTCCGCTTCATTTCCAATTCAACTACTCCTTCAACCCCCACAAGACAAAGGAAAATATCAACAATACAATAAAATAAAATATATCATAAAAGATTTTTCCCAATTCATTATTCTTTTCGTACTTCGCCAAACTCAGAAGTGATCTGGATCCGCAATTTATATCCTATGACCATGAACGCCGCCTCTTATTCTTCCGTTGTTTCGCATTCTGCTTTCCGAAGTTTGGATACCAAGCTTTCTCCGTAAGCTCCCATTCATCTAATCATAACTGATATTTTCGCTTCTGTGTTTCTTCATTTTCTAATATTAAGTTTATCCCAAAGACAAACAATGCTTGATTATGAATTCTGTAGGGTGATCCATTCTCCGGAATTTCAATAAAACCCTGACCTAGCCCTATATTTGTTTTCTGCGCCTGTTCTTCATTGCAAATTATGTATCTTTCATTTCTCAAAACGATTTTCTGGACTATCATTGTTGAAACAACTCTATATATTTAGCAAAGTGAGCTGCTTTTATTATTATTTTTTTCTCTCTTGAATTTCCAGCTTGAGTTTGGGTTGATTGAACTATTCAGGGTTTTGCATATTTCCTTCTGAATTATTATATGTAGTGAAACTGCGCCATTATTTACACTGTAGTGATAGCAGAGACATCCATTTTGGTTTCCCTTTCAAATTCGATATGTTATCTAAGTTATTCTTCTTGTGAACAATTCATCACTATGCTCACAATTAGTATTTGCTAAATAGAGTGCTCTGCTTCAATGGCTTTCTTTATTGGCAGGTCATCTTCTGGTATCCCAAGTCTTATTCGTGTCACTTGTCATTCGGATTGTAACAAGTCTACATCACAAGCATCCTTACTTTTGTGTCGTAGCTCAAATAATGGATGGAAGGGCATGCTTGGTGGAGCTTCTTCTTGGGATACCCTTCCCAGGAGGAACCTAATTGGTCAAACTTCTTATTCTGTGAGTACAACCACATATGGAGGGGTTGCTATAGAATCTCCTTCTCATATTGCAGAAGAAAAAGTTGGGGTACTGCTGCTCAATCTAGGAGGACCAGAGACGCTGAATGATGTTCAGCCTTTTCTGTTCAATCTCTTTGCTGATCCTGTAAGTTAATTTTCTTTTTGTACTTATGATAGTGTTTGATTATGGAGTTTCATTCTGTTAAATGAAGATGCATAGTAGCAATAGTACACTTTAGTATAATCTTTACTAATATGTTGCATGTTTTGTGATAGGATATCATCCGTCTTCCAAGGCTGTTTCAGTTTCTTCAGCGACCACTTGCAAAATTGATTTCTGTACTTCGGGCTCCTAAATCCAAGGAAGGATATGCTGCAATTGGTGGGGGCTCTCCTTTACGCAAAATCACAGATGATCAGGTGGACACTCGATTCCCTTTTGTGCCTTCCTTGGTGCTTTTTATTACTATTTTGCAAGAGGAATACCATTTTGGTGTTTAATGTTTGATAAACATTCTGCTTATTTCTGGTTTAAATTTATATTGAAACTTACAAAGCCTTTATGGTTTGCAATTGTGCAGGCACTTGCACTTAAAGAGGCTTTGGACGCAAAGGGCCTCTCCTCAAATGTCTACATTGGGATGCGGTACTGGTATCCATTCACTGAAGAAGCAGTTCATCAAGTAAATGAAGAGTCCTCTTTTTGTATTGTCCATGTTGTTATTATGTTAGTCATCAATTCATCATGTACTGGTATTTCCTTCAATTGTTAAATGATATACAGGGTGAATAGTCCCAAGTTAGATTATTTATTCCAAGATCATTTTTATCATCTTTGAGTTGAATCTAATTAAATACCTGTCATGCATTATAGATTAAGAGAGATGGAATAACAAGGCTTGTGGTGCTACCACTTTATCCCCAGTTCTCTATTTCCACTACTGGATCTAGCATCCGCGTTCTACAGCATATGTTCCGGTACTTTTTGTAATATTCTGATTTGTCAAACCTCTGAAGTGATTTTAAGATTATTATTAATTGATATTATGTAATTTTCAGGGAAGATGCTTCTTTGTCCAAGCTTCCTGTTTCCATTATAAATTCTTGGTATCAACGACAAGGTTACATCAAGTCAATGGCTGATTTAATCGAGAAGGAGCTACAGAGCTTTTCTGAACCGAAGGAGGTGACTCTCATTCTTGTTTTGATTGGTGTGAACAAAGTTATTTTCATGCAATTAATGAAAATATTTCACTACAGGCCTGTTATTAGGGTTAAAAATTTTGAAGGCTATGTAGTTTATTTTCATGCAATCTGAACCATACTGTATCTTGTTTTTGTAAATATCAGGCAATGATATTTTTTAGCGCCCATGGTGTACCTGTCAGTTATGTTGAGGATGCTGGTGATCCATACCGCGATCAAATGGAGGAGTGCATCTACTTGATCATGCAGGAGTTGAAAGCTAGAGGAATTAACAATGAGCACACTCTTGCTTATCAGGTTAGTTTGGACCTCATCAACTTGCTTTTTAATTGCTGAATTGTTGGCTTACCTTTTTGAGCCTCTGTTTCTTATGGCATTGTTGGATGAATTTCCAGAGTCGAGTGGGCCCGGTACAGTGGTTGAAACCATATACAGATGAAACTCTCGTTGAGCTTGGTCAGAAAGGTGTGAGGAGTCTTTTAGCTGTTCCAGTGAGGTACATTGTTTTTGGACTTTTGCCCTTGTTTTTAGTTGTGTTTTGCATTAGACACTCTTGAAAGTTGTGAAATAGCCTTACGAGTAAAAGACACTCCTCCTCCCTGTATCTCAGCTTTGTGAGTGAGCACATAGAGACCCTTGAAGAAATTGACATGGAGTACAGGGAGTTGGCTCTTGAATCTGGTATCAAGAATTGGGGGCGTGTTCCTGCTCTTGGTCTCACCCCTTCCTTCATTACAGACCTGGCAGATGCAGTGATAGAAGCTCTTCCATCTGCAAAAGCAATGTATGCATCTACCAGCACTTCTGAAGAAGAGCATGACCTACTTAGATACTTGGTCAAGATGTTCTTTGGTTCAATATTGGCATTCATCTTGTTTCTGTCACCTAGAATGATAACGGCATTCAGGAATCTAATCTAGAAGTGTTACAAACCGCATGCTGAATTCGCATGCCAACACACAGAGAAATGAAGCAATGATTTTTGTACATTGATCATGACTGGTTCTTACACATCGTTAATCAGCAGAGTAATATGGATATCTCAAAATAGCTTGTCTCTGTAATGAATATGGATCGTATCTAATATTTCATTATAGGTTTCTGAATTTTACGAATTGGTCATACAACCGAAACGGAAAAGGCTGCAATTAGAGCAGTGTCTATTAGCCTAAGCCTCATAAATGAGAAATATGTATTTTTTTTTTTGGTGTGAGGAGAAATATGTATCTGCAACAATACTTATTGGCTATTGGGTTACGACTCATGACATGGATCTTCTGTTTTCTCTCGTCTGAAATCTCAATTACATGTCCAATACTGTTGCTCCCGAGGAAGCATTTTCTGTGCATGTAAGACTTTGATTAAGTGGTTATCACCAATGCCTTGCAATAAGTGTACTTGGGTTAAAAATTAGGCTAAAGTTAAGAGTGGGTGGAATTTTTAAGTGTTGTATGTGAGTGCAGTGTAGATGAGTTTGTAATGCTTAAAATTGGGAGTTGTTCAATTTATATTTATCTGACAAAAAAAATTAGGATGAAAATTCATAGGCAGATATCTTCATATAAAGTTGATAATTAAGGTAAAGTTGATAAGGTAGTGTTTAGTGGAGAGACAGAGACGGAAAGACTGAGACTGAGAGACAGACTAAGAAACAGAGATTGAAATAAATTTTAGTATTCTGTTTGGTGTAAAATGGGAGACAGAAATTAAAATAGAATAAAACTCTAATTTAATTTGCACAACGGGTAAAATTAGAATTAATTAATTGAAATAACAGTATTTTAGGTATAAAATGTTATTAAAGTTTCAGTCTCCATCTCTAAAAATTTTAGTCTCCTGTGTTCCTACTTCTTAAAAGTACTGAAATATTGAAATTTTGGAGACAGAGATAGAAATTTTAGTACCAGTCTCTGAACCAACAAACATAATACTGAGTCTCAGTCTCTCAGTCTCTATCTCAGTACCTCAAAACAAATGGTACTTAAAAAACATTAGATAATTTGACTGATTTGACTAAATTGTCATCTAACGATTCTCAATTGTTAATTTCACATAAAGATAAATGCACGTGAGTTTCCAAAAAAAAAATAAATAAATGGATATTCTTATATGTTTTTCCTTGTGTGTGATTTTACTAAAAGCAACCTAAACTTCTATGTAGCAAAAAAAAAAAAATATGGTTTTGGGAATTTTACTACAACTTGCACTCGCTGTCAACATAAAAATAAATGAAGTAGTAGATTACATGTAATTTTACATAATATAATTCTTATTGAGTGATTATATTATTATTGATCCTTACCCCTAAAAATTTGGACAGCATAACGTTATATCTCGAAATCTCATTTAAAATATTTAAATCTGAATAAATTACCATTTGTATCCATGAAAGATACAAATGCTGACAAATGTATCTATATAAGAATAAAATGACAATTGTATCCACGGAAGATAGCTTCCGTGTGCCAAGAATACCCTAACGGACCAACTGTGTAACCAACGTCCGGGTACTCTTGGCACATGGAGCCATCTTCCGTAGTTATAATTGTCGTTTTATTCTTATATGGGTATATTTGTCGGCATCTGTATCTTTTATGGATACAAATGGTAATTTATTTCATCAAATAACCGTCTCACATTTCTGTAATGTCCACCTAAATCTTGGATGAGATAACTATAAGTCGGTTATCATTAATAGCAATAAATAAGGAATAGGCCAGGCTTAGGAGATCATGATCAACAATAGGAGAACAATCCGGACACTCTTAGCAGGCTCTACGTACGGGTTGGAATTTTGAGTGTTGGAGTCCTTTTCGCAGGCTCTACGTACGGGTTGGAATTTTGAGGAGTTCACAACACGCCTATTCGGGAAATAGAAGAACGAACGACATATCCCGATAACGACGAGCTATACCTCGGAGTGTTATTCCTTGTCAGAATATTTGACGCCCATCGTGGGGTCAAACATTTATAACACCACATATTTTTTTTTCTGCTAGATCTCTACTTTATTTTACATGAATAGAATGACTGGTACATTACCACCTCCACTGATGTCAAATGAGAAATTGATGGCCATGATCGCTACCCTACAATCAGAAAATAAAAACATGGCAGAGCAATTAGCTTAGCAGAATAATGGTGCTAAGACCAATACTGAAGTCCAAGCAGATGTCAATCATGTCTTGAATTCTCCAACTGAAGGCGTGACCCTAGCCCAAGAAACCATAAAACCATCCAACCTGTTCTTGGATGATATCATGAGTTTCCAGATGTCTGCGAATTTTACTCTTCCTACAACACTGAACCTTATGAAGGCCTCGGCTACCCAAACTTACACGTCACAAAATTTCGCTCTATGATGCTTTTGAACGGAGCTTCTGATCCCATTTTGTGTCGGTCTTTTCCTAGTTTTTTGGATGGCGCAACCTTAATTTGATTTTCTAATTTGCTTGCATGATTTGTTTTCACTTTTCATGAACTGACCGACCTATTCATCAATAATTATTCCACATTAAAGATCTACGTATATGATTCCGATTACCTTAGCACGATCAAGCAGGGTCAGCATGAGAGTTTGAAGAATTACATGACGAGGTTTGCAAAGGTCGCCAGGGAGATACCAAATCTCAATCCCGATTTTCATCTGCATGCGCTCAAAAGCAAACTCTGCCTGGGAAAGTTTCAGGAAACAATAGAAGTAGCCAAGCCAAAGATGCTCACTGAGTTCAGAGAGAAAGAAGTGGCGCAAATCGAAATTGAGGAGTTCTGCGAAGCTCAAAAAGCTGACAAACAACCAACCCGGCGAGACGAGGAAAGACCGAGCAGGGCTCAAGGCGGAAGAGACAACTGCAAGCCGTTCAAACTAACACCCAAGTTCGACTCATATACTTAATTCAATACTAAGAGAGAAGACATAATCAAAGAAATTCTTCATGCTAAGTTCATAAAACTGCCCAGTAAGGCAGGGACTTATCAAGACCAGAAGTATGTGGACAAAAGCAAACATTGTGCCTTTCATCAAAAGTTCGAGCACACGACCGATGAATGCGTGGTGGCAAAAGATCTATTGGAGTGACTAGCACGACAGGGATTGCTGGATAAGCATATCAATGAACGAATTCAAAGAGAGACTACGAATCCCCTAACAGCACTAGAACAGCCAAACCTCACTTCGACCTCTAAAGACAAAGAGAAATGGCCCATTCCGAATCAACCTCCTACACCAAGGAAATTCATTAATTATATTTCAGGAGGCTTAGCAGGTGGGGGTATTACCAACTCGACCAAAAAAAAGAAGTTACTTAACTATGTTTAGGGGAGTTCATGGATCGAATCCGATCTGCATATCTGCGATATTTATCCAAATTCGATCCAAAAATTGCAGATATTGATTCGATCCGCACACTTATAGGATCGGATTGTGAATTTTATGTAGGTATCCGCATATCCGCGGATCCGCAAAAATAAATAAATAAATATTCTTCTTATGTTTTATTTCAACTAATAATTATCATATATGTTGTATTATTTTAATTTTATTATTTAAGAAAAGTATGTTTAACATTATTTTAAGAGTAAACATATTTAAAAGAGTAGAAAAAAAAGAATTTTATTAATATTTTTAATAAAAATAAGCTTTAAAAAATATTTTTGTATTTTGCGGATGTATCCGATATCCGATCCGATCCGCAAATGTGCGGATCGGATCCAAGCTTAAAAACTGCGAATCCGATCCGATGATTTTAGTGCAGAACAGATCGAGATTTTGGCCATATCCAATCCAATCCATGCTCACCTCTAACTATGTTAACCATGGAGGGAGGTTTGCTATTATAGTAGTCATCCTCTTCCACCCCCAACATTACTTTCAACACATCGAATCTGTAATCCCAATGTCCAAACCTTGATGACCCTATGGTGATCTCCATGACCATGGGGGATTTGATGGTTAAGAAAGTTTTACTTGATTCAGGAAGTAGCGCTGATGTTTTGTTCTTTTCAACTTTCCAAAAAATACAGTTAAGCGAAAAAGCATTGCAACCATTATCCGGAGAGTTGGTAGGGTTCTCTGGAGAAAAGGTTCCCATGATAGGTTATGTTTGGTTGAGAACAACCTTAGGAGAGTATCCACATTCAAAAACTTTAGATATTCAATATTTGGTAGTTGATTATGTTAGCCCCTATAATATAATATTAGGGCGACCATCCCTAAATTCTTTTGGAGCTACTATTTCTACAATTTACTTGTGTCAAATTTCATGTACAGGACAATGTCATTGCAATTGTGCATGCTGACCATAAAGAAGCAAGGCAATGTTACAATGTAGGGTTGAAAGTGAAGCCACCAACATCAGAGCCAATCCAACATGTCAACTTTGTTTATAACACCGGCGATAGCTTGACCCTCGAGACAATATTGCCAGCCGACCAACACCAATGGATGAACTGCGGAAGGTAAACCCCACCGAAAATGAATTTCAATAAACTAACATTGAATATGCTTGGTCTGCAGATAAAACAGAAAAACTCATCACACTGCTTCAAGCAAATACCGATCTATTCGCATGGACTCCTGTAGATATGCCCGAAATTGACCCAAGTGTCATGTTCCATAGACTCACCATAGACCCAAAAGTCCAACCAGTGCGACAGAAGAAGCAAACCTCAGAAATGAAAGAAAGGAAGCAGTCGTCATGAAAATTCAGAAACTACTTAGCGTAGGATTCATACGTGAAATTCGGTTTACATCATGGTTAGCAAATGTAGTTATGGTGAAAAAGAGATCGGGTAAATGGCGCATGTATGTAGACTTTACAGATTTGAATAAGGCTTGTCCCGAAAGATTTATATCCTTTGCCATGCATTGATAAATTGGCTGACAACACTTCAGATTTTAAAATTTTAAGTTTTATGGATGTTTATTCCAGCTATAATAAGATACTAATGCATCTAGCATATCAAGAACAGACTACGTTTATAACTGACCATGACAATTTTTGTTACAAAGTGATGCCTTTTAGCCTTAAGAATGCAGTGCAACATACCAAAGGTTAATGGACAAGGTTTTTCAAAATCAGATTGGCCGAAATATGGAAGCATAAGTCGACAATATGGTGGTAAAATCAAAATCCGAAGAAGCTCACCAAGCTGACCTTTTAGAAGTCTTCCAACAACTAACGAAATATAATATGCGATTGAACCCTGAGAAGTGTGCATTTGGGGTTTAAGGAGGCAAATTTTTCGGTTTTATGTTAACACAAAGAGGAATAGAGACAAATTTTGATAAGTGCCGAGTTGTAATCCAAATGAAATCACCTAATACCATCAAAGAAGTCCGACAACTCACCGGGCGCCTTGCAGCTCTATCGAGGTTCTTACCCGCAGCAGCTGCAAAGTCTTACCACTTTTTCTATAGCTTGCGAAAAGCCAAAAACTTTATATGGACATATGACTGTGAACAATCATTCACCAATTTTAAAAATATTCACAGCTCTCCGCCAATAATGCATAAGCCAACACATGGTAAACCTCTTTATTTATATCTTTCTGTTTCACCTTATGAAATTAGCTCTGTGCTTGTTACCGAAACAGGTAAGGACAATACCCAATCTATTTTGTTAGTAAGGTTCTATAGAATGTAGAGATATGATACCCAACTATCGAAAAGTTAACATTTTCTTTAATAATCACAGCTCGGCATCTCTGCCATTATTTTCAAAGTCACGAGATTGTAGTTTGGCCAAATCAACTATTGTGCCAAATTCTAACATGACCAGATCTTGTTGGCCGGCTTATCAGATGGTAAGTGGAACTTTTCAGAAATTGACATCTCATACCAATCAAAAGGATCATTGAAGGCTCAAACTTGCTAATTTCATCGCCAAGTTCACCACCACTCATGAAATGGTTACCCCTTGGGACCTATATGCCAATGGAGCTTCCGATGATGAAGGTTGTAGAGCCAGAATAATTCTTAAAGACAACATTGGTGTCTTCGCCGAGCGATCAATCAAATTCTCATTTCAGGAAGGCAACAACCAATCCGAGTACGAAGCGCTGCTCGCCGTATTACGACTTGCAAGAGAGGCAAATATTCATTATCTCAAAGTTCATTGTGATTCTTTACTGGTCGTCTAACAGGTAAATGGCAATTTTCAGGTACGAGACCCCTTTCTAGAACAATATCTGAATGCAGTAAAGCATTTCATATAACATTTTGAAATCATGCATGCCCCTAGGGAACAAAATAGTAGAACAGACATCGAAGTTAGCCACCTCTAGATCACAAGATATAGCACCAGCTTTATCACAAATAACCCTTGGAGAACCAAGTATATATAGCAAACATGTTTTGAATTTGTCACAGCAAATAGATTGGAGAATACCATACATAGATTATCTGAAAGGATTGCATGGAAAAAGTTCAACGCTATGACAGTTGTCAGAAATGCGCACCAACCATCCATAGCCCAGCCGAGTTGTTGCACACTTCGAAAATCGGGTGTCCTTTTCATAAATGGGGGCTCGATATTCTCGGACCATTCCCCACGTCACAAAGGTAGGTAAAATTCTTACTTGTAGCAGTAGACTACTTTACAAAATAGATAGAAGCACAATCACTTGCCAAAATAACTTCAGATAAGGTACGATCTTTCATTTAGAAATTTATTATATGTAAATACGGATTACCCAAAGAAATTATTACCGATGACGGTAAGCAATTTACTGATAAGAAAATTGCATCCTTCTTAGAAAATCTTCATGTAAAGCACCATTTTTATTCTATAGAGCACCCACAAACCAATGGGCTTGCAGAGGCTGCTAACAAATTATCTTGCAGGCTTTACACAAAAAACTAGCAGAGGCTAAAGGACGTTGGCCAAGCTAATCCCTGAAATTCTATGGAGCTATAACACGACATCACACTCAACAACAAAAGAGACACCATTCCGACTATTTTATGGCGAAAATTCCATGATACTAGTAGAAATTTCTCAAGGATCGCTCCAAACTGACTTCTTGGACAAAGAAACTAATTCACAAGCACGGTTTGTCGAGCTGGATGCATTGGATGAAGAATGGGATTCAACTAGACTCAGGCATCAGTCTATGCAAATTACCATACACAGAAAGTACAACAAAAAAGTGCGTCCAAGAGTATTATAGGAAGGGTACAACAAAAAAGTGCGTCCAAGAGTATTACAGCAAGGGGACTTAGTTCTTCGCAAACTAGAAGATGTGCGAAAGCCACCAGGGTAGGGAAATCTCGCTGCGACTTGGGAGGGTCCTTTAAGAATATCAAAAGTTCACGGAAAGGGAGCATACTCTCTGTAAACTTTGGTAGGAACCGAGCTTCCTAGCACTTGGAATATATCATAATTACGCCTATAGTATAGTTAGTTCTTTGTAAAAGTCGGAGCTGAAAGGTACTCTTTTTCTTACTCACGAGCTTTTTTCCACCGTATTTTACTTGGAGAGGTTTTAACGAGGCTGAGAACTTCGCACCTTCTACAAACGAAAGTCTCATTAATGCAAACAATATTTAACATTCTTTTCTACCTTTATCTAACCAACATACAAAAGTTGGAAGCTAGCAATATCATGATAGCTAAATGCAATAAAATTTCACCATTCCAAATGAAAGTCTAAAGTTCATACAACACCAATACTCAAGATCAGCAATCATCCAACAACACATCAACACATTCATAAAAAAAATTTCATACTATGACAATACAACAGCATATAAATTCATACAAATGAAATATCAACTATATTTTTCATCAGCTACCATGTTTTCATCCTCAACTTCTCCCCCAGCTTCATCATCAATAAGTTTCCCATTTACTACAATCTTAGGAACATCAAGATTGTTGACATCAAACTCGGGCAAGAAGACCACCACTTGACTCACAGCATAATCAAAGCCAGCAAAAAACATCTCTAAAACCTCATTTTTCAGCCCATGAATCATGGAGGTCATTTTTCCTTTTTCATTATCAGCCTCTCTAATTTGACCCTACAAAATGTGATTTGATCTTGTAACTTCACCACTTCTTCCTCTTTGCTCTTCATTTTTGCTGTCACATCGACAATAACCTCATCCCTTTCTTTCAAAGGTTTCTCCAGCTTTAGCACTCTTTCTATTTCCTTTTTCTCCTTGGCTCCCAGAAATTCTGTTGCCCAACCCATACATAACAATCTCGTACCAATGACCCGCATAGACGATGGTTCACATTAAATCAATATAAAAACATTATAGCTATACATAAAATACTTTTCTTCATACCTGCATATACTGTCCCATACCCTCTTTTCCAACATCCTTTAATAGCTTCACGTCATTAGCATGTTGAGTGACCTTATCAGCTAATTTCATATAGGGGTATCGTTCACCCCATACAAATTTTGCATTGGTTCCATCAACGTAACCATGAAGTTGCCTTTGCTTTTCATACCGAGCCACCACATCCCCACCATCTGGACGGATCTATAATTCCTCCGTTGAAAGAACTTCAATAAACTTTTTTTATTCAAATTTCTTCCTCTTTACGTTGTGAGGACAAGCACTAGATTAAGTAGCATCCGCGCCGACATCCCTCTCTGCACCCGTGGCAGAGACTTCTTTTTCATTTTTCTTTTTCTGATTGAGAAAAGATTTCAGTCGAGCAGTAGTAAGGGTCAAAACTCT
>NC_029791.2:124926408-124929272 GCF_000816755.2 Arachis ipaensis | reverse complement strand
TATAGTCCCCTAATGCCTCCTTATTTGTCTCCATTTTTAACATTTCAGAAATTGACAATAACTTTCCTGCCGAAAAACAATTTATGAGAAATTCTAGATTCCAATTCTCTTCACCACTTCTCATATTAGCATCTAATATTTTCATGGGTTCCGGACACCAGTACAAAAAAAATTTCTCACCTAATTCCTCATCTAGGAAGAAGGGATACTCAGTCTATGATGAGCAAATTTTCACAAATATTTCTTTAGAGTCTTTAAAAGAAGACTTGTACAAAACGAATAGTGACTGGCCTGTATGACTAATAATAAGGTTCACCCAGAGAACTTTTCGCATGCCTTTAGATTGGAACAAAGAAAAAATATGTTCAATGAAGGAGGAAGTTTGAGAAACTCCATCAAACATTCATAGGCTCAAAGGAAAGCCCGTGAATTTGGATGTAATTGCGAAGGCGCATAATTTAGTTGTGTCAAAATATTGCACTCAAATTCTAAAAAAAGAAAACCTAACATTCAACTTTGTTAATACCAAGTATACAAATAAAAATAAGTCCAATTCCCCCTCTTTTTTTTGTGCAAACCCTCTCTTCACCATTACAAGGGAGACATTTCACACTAACAGACGCACCATCTCTTACCCATTTCACAGCACTGAGTTCGGACAAAATTTCTATATTCTTGAAAAGAAAGCACAACACCTTACATCCACATGCAGCCATTCATATAAATCATCTTTCACTTCTATAACTTTTTTTCTAGCTATCAACAAGACGCAACAAGCAAACAAATAAAAAGAAAACTACTAACCTTTTGAACTCATTTTTTTTCTTGCTTGACTAGATGATGTAGATAATTGTGTCTTTTTTCGAAGTGCGAACAGAAAGAGTAATAATAAATAGCAGTGATTTCCTCGAAGTAACCGCGCCGCAATAGTTATTACATTACAACATTTCAAACAACCAGTTTTTGTATTCTAGATGAAAAACCCAAGCTTGCCCCTGCTAACAAAACGACTTTGTTGAGCTTGGGGACTAACAGGACAACTCCATTCTGAAGTATAACGTTAGAATATTATTTCAGACAAAAACTCAACTTGCTTACATAAAAAGGAGAGCAAATCAAGTTTGGGCCTGTGATTTTTATCCCTAAAAATTTGAGCAGCTAGCATAACGTTATACCTCAAAATCTCATTTGAAATATCTAAAACCTGATTTTATCAAATAACCATCTCACACTTCTGTAGCGCCTGCCCAAATCTCGGGTGAGATAACCATAAGTCGATTATCATTAATAACAATAAATAGGGAGATAGGCAGGGCTTAGGATATCAAGATCACCAATAGGAGAACTATCTTGACACTTCTAATTTACTTAGAATATTCTGAAGATAAGTATTGACTTGAGCGTCAGAGTATTTTTTGTAGATTTCACCTATAGGTCGAAATTTCGAAGAGTCCACAGCACGCCTATTTGGGAAGCAAAAGAACGAAGAACATATCTCGATAACAACAAGTTATACCTCGCTCGGAGTATTATTTCTCGTCGGAACAATTATTAATAGATTTTTTATTTAAATGAATATATAATTATATGATTTGGTTACCTCCATGCTCTTTTTATTTGTGTATAAACTACTATTTAAATGTTATACATAGTTGTAAGAACCGGATTAGACCGTCCGGTTCGACAAAAAAATCAGTGAAATGGACTCCTAATCGGTCCAGTCCAATTTTTGAACTGTTTAAGGTTAAAAACTGGTCAAAGTCGGTAAGAATCGGTCAAAACTGGTAAAAATTGTCTAAAATTGGTGAAAATCGGTTCAACCAAACCTTTCCAAAAAAATTTTAAAATTGATGAAGTTATGGTTTAAACTTAGGTTTTCTTTGTGCCTACATGCTCTCCTTGCCTCTAATCTATATTGTTCCTTATTATTTTAAATGCTAATTATTAATTATACCGTAAAAACGTACACTAATTTTTTTTAGATATTATTTTTATTTTATACTCACTTATATTTAAATTAATTATATTTTTTATTATTCATAATTATTAATATAAATGTTGTTAAACTTGCATAAATAAAAATATCAAATATTTTTATTAATTAAAATATAATTATTTTTTTATGATTATATGATATTTATTAATATTATTTTTTAATAAATACATAACAATATAATAAATATAAAAATAAAATTAAAAAATCTTTATCACGTAACGGTCCGACCGAACCGCTTGGGAGTGAAAATATTTCCAAAATGCTTGAGGTAGGGTTCGAACCCTTGTCCTCAAGGAAACAAAAGCATTCCACAACAACCAGGCCACTATGCTTCTTATTAAAATTTATGCAAATTATAATAACTTGATATTTTTAAAATGTTAGTAAAAATATGTATTTTAAATTTTAGTTTTAAATTTTTGACTATTTTTTATTTTTTATTTATATGAGACTGGTTCTACCGATTCAACCAATAACTCATTAATTAAACTGATAAACTAGTAGTCTGATCGATTCGATTATCGGTTCGATTTTGACAACTATAATGTTAGACGTAAATTGTGGTTTAGAATAACCGTTTACGTTTAGTTCGTTGCGAAAATTGAGTCATGAAGAAAACCACGAATTTGGTGAAAAAAATTGGTTGTAAATCATGAAT
This sequence comes from Arachis ipaensis, assembly GCF_000816755.2. Taxonomy (NCBI): domain Eukaryota; kingdom Viridiplantae; phylum Streptophyta; class Magnoliopsida; order Fabales; family Fabaceae; genus Arachis; species Arachis ipaensis. The sequence continues at coordinate 124,926,618 of NC_029791.2, read as the reverse complement.
AAGAAAATATTCCACACAGATCGTGAGTATAAGAACCATGATTTAATTTATCTTCTTTCCATTTACATTTAAATCATTGATACAATCGTAATTTACCATCCTATCTTTATTGTAAATCGTGGAATGATTTACTGTTTGTTTGCTTCCCCTAGAAATCATTGTGCATAATCATGACTTACATATGACCAAATAAGACACAAACGTAACCAA
>NC_029791.2:124905463-124925756 GCF_000816755.2 Arachis ipaensis | reverse complement strand
TGTAAAAGATCCTATTATCAATCAACTATATAGTATATATAATCGCGGTTGTATTAGAACTTTGATGTGAGTGACAGAGATATGATATACGGATGATAGTTGATAGTCACATGTTGATGAAGGTTGGTCACAAGTGATGATCACAAGAGTTTCTCACTTTTTATGTCCTTGCCGTTGAATTCAGGGTTAACATGTAAGCCGCACGAAAAGGTGTTAAACTCAACTACCAGCCACCTTTTTCCACCAATCAATCTCTCATTAAATTGTTTATTTAATATTATTCATACTTCCTAATGCTACCAAGCTGAAATCTCACCATCTATTTCTCGTTTATTTGCTGTTTTTCCATGTATGGCTCCCTCTTTTTCCATATTTGAGTACACGAAAGCCAAAGCCCCAAAATTCGCATGCATGATGTCAAATTGTCAAGCATCTCAACCATGCATATCGCTATGAAAAAATATAGGTACTAACATATTATCTGTCAACTTATTGTCAATAATAATTAATTATTATATTTTAAATACATATATAAAGAAACACATCCAGAAAATATATTTATAAAGGCACTTCTATTAAACACAGCTATAAAAAAGACATTTTTATTAGACACATCTACGAAGATATTTCCATGAAACACAATTATAAATAAAAGTTAGCAGAAATTGGCAGATATGCTGTTGGTAACATAGCGGGAGCGTATCACTATTCATCATGGTCATCTCAGTGACAACTTCGAAACAGCTTTTTTATTAAGTTGAAAATTCAGGTGAAGTCGACTTCATGTGAAGTTGATATTTGAGAGCCGTTAGATAAAAATTTGGTCAAATCAGTTAAATCATAACGACTTTCAGGTATTAACTTCACGTGAAGTCGAATGCTCCTGAATTTCCACTATTTATTAATTCATTCAAATAAAGGTGAATACTAGCATGTAATTATTTTTATATAAAATTGATAATTTAAAGTTATTATATTTAATTAAATTATTATTTGATAATTTCTAATAATTAACTTCACTTAAAAATAATGGAATCTGAATATTCACCACTAATAAAACAAGGACTAGCTACTTCAAGGCAATCACGTCTAATTGGTTGAATTAAGCATCGATAATAAAGAATAATAGACTAATTACGAATGTATATATTAATTGCATTGGAGCACTAATTATTACTTCAAATCTTTCATATATGAATTATAGTGGAGTACCTATATATATCAGAGCTCATTAATATTTGTAACATTTATTCAACTTCTTCGCCTAACATGATTCGTTCTATATTCGAATTCGACGTACTTTGTTGCTATTTCTTCTGAATAAAATATGTCGTGTCCATCATATTCAATTCATGATAAATGTTACTGTTTGTAAACTATTAAATATTAATATAGTAGAGTGTATAAGTACATTCAATTTTATAAGGTGACGAGTGATGACTATAGGAGTCACCTTTAATAATTTACTAATTAATTAAACACGTAACTAATCAAATTTATATAAAAAATAATTTTAGTACCAGTAGCTTAGGGTATGTATGTATAAAAATAAACATTCCCATCACATAGCACCAGAAATTGAAAATGAAAATTATTAGTTAATAAGTTAAACTCTATTATGTGTCTAATGATGAGTTTATTAATGGTAAAAATTTGCGCATGATAACTGGCTAGTTGATATGGAAATCTCACGCACCACACAATAATCTAGTAAAAAAAATTAATTATTTTGTTGACCCTATAGTTTTACTAAATTTATAATTAAATTTTTATATTTTTTTATAATTAAAATTTTACATTATTTTTAATTTTGTAATTAGTTTTATATTAATGTAAAAAATGTTAGAATTAACGAAATATTATGTTAAACAAAATGAATATGCCTAATACTTGACTGAATATTCTGTATAGTTTAACAGAATATTCCATTAATTCTAACGACAAAGATTAATAAAATAATTAAACCTAAAAAAATTACAACCATACTAGCTAGGTGTACAAATGAAATAATTCCAACGTTATTCCAGCAAGTTATACAAGTTATGATCATCATCATGATCATGTTTTCGATATATTGTTACTAGGAAGAAGATGAGAGAAGACAAAACAATAGAAGGTTGGAACAAGAATATATATTATTAATTAAGCTTGCATTGCTAAATGCAAAATAAAGCAATGATTAATAATTAGCAGTGAACTAAAAAATAATTAATTAATATAAGTCTCTATAAGACAAGAGAAAGATGATATATATGAGAGTCCAATACTCTCCGATTCTAATTGGTGAAAATTCAGGTGCCATTGATTTCACGTGAAATTGATAACTGAGAGCTGTTATATGAAAATTTAGTCAAATCAGTTAAATCATCTAACAGCTTTTAATTATCAACTTCACGTGAAATCGAGTGTATTTGAGTTTCCACCGTTCTAATGATAATTAAGAATCATTGATGCGCATGCAGTGTAGTAGAAGTGGCTACCACCCCAAGCTTCTGAAGATTGAGCTTCACGACAGTGTCCACAAACATCTTAGTATCCTCACCAGTGTTCCCTTCGGGTATGTCCACCACATAAGACTCCAACACTATCGTGTAAACCTTCTCATCATTCTTCTCCTTGAACTCATTCACCGAAGTCACTGACCGATAGTTTTGAAGACGGTGCTCGCCGCCGACCACGCGGAAGCTCAGAAGGTGCTTCTCGTCGTCTAGAATCTCGAGCCTCTCGGTGCTGGTGGATGCCGGAAGGCCTGAAACAACGGTGACCTCGCGGACGCTGCCGACGCCGCCGTCTCCCCTCATCATGTTGCAGCTCTTGATGAAGTGCTTGTACTTCTGAGGGTTCTCGAAGCTTCGAACGAGTGGCCACACCCTCTGCGCTGGTGCGTCGATGCGCTGCGTTATAATGGAGCTGCAGGTGTTTGGGGAAGGGTCGAACTTGTGGTATGTGTTGATGATTTGTGCAAGTTCTGCGTGTTCTTCTGGTGTTAGACCCTGCAGAAGAGGAGCATGTTGTGCTGCTGCTGATGATGATGAAGAAGAAGATGATGCCATTTTAATTCTTTCCTTGTTTCTTGTTTTGGTTTCGAGGGTAATGAAGGATGTAAGAACCAACTTCAATTTGTTGTGTTCATATTTATTTATATATGTATATGGATATGAAAAGAGATGATGAATAATGTGAAGAAGAATCACATGAACATATATATACACGCTTGGAGTGTACCCTACCTTACTACAAGTGCGTTTGATTAGAGTTTTTATTTTTAATATTTTTGTTTTTTGAATTTTATAAAAACAGTAAAAATAAAAATACAAACTAAACCTAGCTACCAGCTTTTTTTTGGATAGATATGTACTCTATATAAAATTTAATTTTAATTCAATTTATTTATTCACATCAACACGATCCACAACTACTATCTAGCCATGTATATGTGTGTATTTTAAAGTTTTCTTCTTAAAATAATGTAGATGTTACTCAACATCACCATGCATTATTGAACATAATCCAGATCGTTAGTTAATTTCTTAGTTCAGTGCATGTGTAACACAAATAATCCAATGGAAAAATCTAAGAGCCAGCAATTTTGTTAAATTCTAATCAGTATGTAACGAACAAAAAAAATAAGCCATTGAATGAAATCTCACACTAATTTCACACCATTAAAATTATCATTGATGGCTATTTGATGACTACAAATCAAAAAAGTTGCTATCCTTAACATTCCTCTAATCCAATAAGGGAAACTCTATCGATCGGTGGAGAAATTCTTGGCTCTTCCATGATAAGTACGTAACTATATACAACCTTACTAAATAAACGAGGAGTGTTAGGTTAACAATGACTATCTTGAATAATATGAATAACTACTAATTAAATAAAAATATACTACATCCTAAATTAATATTATTAATTAAATTTAAAATTAATTTATTTTTTTAACTTTATTAATTCATATTATTCACACATTATTTAAAAATATTGTTAGTTACCAATATTTTTCTTAAATAATAACTGATTAAGTTTACAAATACAGAGTGCTGTCAATTTGTAGTGTAAAAATAATAATTTCTCCGCAGTCCTATGGCTTAGTCTATGCCGTTGATGCTACTTTCTTTACTTTTGTCTGGGTTATGGTAACACGTGCCGTCATTCTTATAACAAATTATCTAATTAACCTATAATTATTTTTATGTGAAATTATTAATTAAAAATTATTAAATAATTTAATATATTTAATTAAATTATTATTTAATAACTTTTTTATTATTAACTTTATATCAAGATAAATGAATTTGAGTGTTGCCCGCTTATTTTAACTTTTTCTTTCTTTTTATCGCGTGCAGCAAGATAGACATGGGTTGGGGGCGGGGATATGTCACTCAATTTTTGTGTGTTTTATTTTGCTTTTAATTGCAAGTGCCGTAAATTTAATTAGTTTACCTAAATAAGTAAACAGAGTACATTAACATAATAAATTAAGGCGAAATAATAAGGTTAATTTAAAGGGTAATGTTAAATAGACAAAAAAAAAAAAACAGCCAAAATTTGTTTTATTTAGCATTAATTAATTATCGTAATAATTAATAAATACTAAATAAGGCAAATTATGACTGTTTTTTACTGATTTTCTTTTATTACCAAATATTTTCAAATCAATTCTGCTAGGGAACCAAAAAAGGGTTCAGCCAACTCCTATCAACTTTTTAATGGGTTGGACCTCGAAATTCATCTTAATAAAAATAAGTTAATATACGTGGATATTTCTTCCACTTTTTAATTTCTATATGGACCTCTGAATTGTGTTGCACCGGGTTATGGGAAGGGGTGCTGAACATAGATGTGGTGTCAGGTGTGTTGCAAATCGGACCGTACGACACACAAGGAGCAACACGGAAGGTCTGACTTGTATCAACAAAAACGGATGGTCCGTTTTGTTGCATGATGGACACGCGGCACGCAGACATAGCTCCCCAAACGGTGTTCCACAGACCAACTCGCTGGATGCAACAAAAACTCTCACCATCGAGTTATTACTTTGAGCCTTTACTTTCAACCTCAAAACTCTATTGTTGTTCTTCATTTTTCTGCTGCTGATGGGTTTGTATGGTGGAGAAAATAAGAAAATGCCAAAAAAAATAAAATTAAAGATACTGATCGCCCTGAACTTCATATTATGCACTATCTTAGGTTGCCAGATTATGTAAGTTTGTTTAAAATTTTTTTAATTTTTATAATTATAATTGTTATTGTTAAAAATTTAGTTGTTATTATTATTGTTAGGATCTGAACTTAGAAATATACATAGAATGGTTAGGACTAATTTTATTTTTTTTCAATTTTTTCACTATTTTTGTATAAAAATTATTATTGCTAGTGTGTTAATTATTATTATTGTTAGTGTGTTAATGATGTTATATACATAGTATTATTATTATTATTATTAGAAAATGAATTTAAGAAGATAATGACAATAATTATTAATATTTTTTAAAATTTAGAAATATGTGTTTAATTTTACTTAAGTAATAGCTAATAGATAATTAATATTACAAATAATAATAATGTTATATATTAGAAAAATTATTTCTATATCGTAAATAAATAAACAAACAGCATCTCTAATTTACTAATTTTATTGAGATTTGATTAGGAATGTACGTATATGTATGTATTATGAATCTATGTATTTATATGTATTAGATAATGTTATTAATAATTCATTTTGGAAGTACTAATTATTTGTTTTAGTCAAATTAAGTCAAATAATTTATGACAGATATCTGATTTCAAGTAATATTTGTTGTTGAGTTAGTTGTGCAAATTTTGTTAATGAGTGTCTGTAGTTAAAAAATTCTTGCTTTGTAGTAGTAAGTTAGTAATAGTTAATGAGTTGACTAATAATTTGTTATGTTTTTTGTAGAAATTAAGAATGGTGACCTGTGACCATCCAGTTTCGCCGGATCGGTACAACGATCGGGTGGAGGAGCATTTACGAGTTACTGGATTTTATCATGCATCTCAGATTGGTGACGTACAAAATCAGAAAGCACTCGTGAATGCTCTAATAGAACGGTGGCATCCTAATACACATACGTTTCACCTTCCAATTGGTGAATGTGCCGTAACTCTTGAAGATGTGGCTCTAATTCTTAGTCTTCCGACGGATGGTCTTCCAGTTACTGGGATGACAATGAGTAGTTTCTCAACGTTGGAGGCGGAATGTTTGCATCAATTTGGAGTTGCACCGCGTAAGTCGGAGTGTAGAGGATGCTGCATAAAACTGACTTGGCTGCGGAATCTAAAAGAAAACATCTAGTTGACTGATGAAATAAGTATACAGAGGTATGTGAAGTGCCACATTATGTTGCTGATCGGGACGATCTTGTTTGGGGATAAATCTGGGGCGGGTGTGCACTGGAAATTTCTACCCTTGCTTCGTGATTTTGCCAGTATTGGACAGTATAGTTGGGGTTCGACATGTCTAGCACACCTCTACAGGGCGTTATGCAGGGCATCTCGTTATAACTGTAAGGAAATAGATGGTCCAATAACACTTCTGCTCGGTTGGGCTTGGATCCGACTGCCATACCTATCGCCGCTTTCCAGAGAACCCCACAGTTTTCCATTAGCCAACAGGTAATATTATGTTACAATCTACCTGTAGCTTTATATTTAAAATTCAGTTTAGCTAATTGAATATATGATATTAGGTGGCGTAACTGGGAGCGTGGTGACCGACGATATAGATATCTGAATCTAGCTCACTTTAGGAAGGCCTTTGATGAACTCCAGGAAGACCAGGTGTGTTTTAATTAAAGAATTCTTAGTTTCGGGTTTGGGTTCCGGGACAAAATTAGGAAGCATTTTTATTGTTATTGGTATTCTGGGTTGTAATCATGAGTTTCCTTTATTTTTCCCAGTTTGTGTGGGTTGCATATGCTGTGGATCGCGTGGATCCAAACATAATTCCTCCTGAGATCTATATACTGTTCCGTTGGTATCATTTGAATGTATCGAGTGGCATGCTACCGATAGGTATAGGCGACAGTTCGGTTTCGTTCAGGGAGTACCTCATCAGGAGCGGAATCTGGATAAGGCACATGGAGAAGTCCTGACTGGTCCTAAGAATCTTAACTGGGCCACAACACCGAGTCATTCAGGTTGGGTGATGCATTGGACAAACAGGTATAACTATGTTCTTTCTGAGCTTCCCATGCCTTCACAACATCCATTGGAAACTTACATGTATTGGTACCGGTCAAAATATGGGGACCGCTTGAACTTGTCGAATCTTGTGGGTCAAGACAGTGATGAGGGTAATCAGGATATGGATGATGGTAATGAGAGTATGGATGAGGATAGTCAGGATGCGGATGAAGACAATAAGGAACTGGAGCCACAGTCGCCGCCACCTTCTACTCCGAATCTACTTCCACAAGAACAACCTCAGTTCTCAAGTCAGTATGTACCTCAGACATAGATCACCCCGTCATTTCCAATGCCTCAACAATATTGGGGTATGTCACAGTTTGAACCAGGAGAAGGATGTTCTTTTAGCCAATTGCTTGAGTTCATGGCTGCAGATGCAGGACAATCACAATATGGCAATCAGCCTGAGTTCCTGGCAGGTAGGTATTCATTGGATGCGAGGCTCCCGTGTCATACCTCATCGGTCGCTTCTGGAGGGTTCGTATCTGTTGACTCTAGTAGAAGTGTAGGTGGACGCGGAGTTCTTAATAGTCAAAATCCTAACCGTGTTTCCATGGGACCACTTCAAGAAGATGCTAACACACTCAAATAAGAGACTAATGCGTATCTAGTAGATGATTCGAATGACGAGGACGATGATGATGAGGAGGATGAAATAGAGGAGTTCGATGAGGATGAGGAATCCCGCAATGATGGTATTATGCTTCGTATTTTGCTTTACATGTTCGATTAGCTATTCATTTTGTGTTCATAAATGGTATCCATGTTGGTTTGAGTACCTAATGTCATAATATTTAATTATTTTTATTATTTTGTATACAGGTCAGGCACAAACTCCGGATGACAAAGGCAAAGATTACAATTTGAGGATTGATCCACCACATCGTAGCGCTAATCGCTACACGCCGTCTGTGTTCAAAAAGGCCGCAAAAAAATGCAAGAACTTCGTGAATGATGTAAAGTGGGCAATGAGAAAGTAGTTGTGGTGTAACTCTTATTTATGCTTTAAAAATGTGGACAATGTTTAGAGTTCTTTGCATGTGTTGGACATTATGTATCCATGACTTGGACTATTGTATGTTTAGAGTAATTATGTATTAATAATGATGTGGACTATGGTATGTTTAGAGTATTTATGTATTAATAATTTGGACTATGGACTATGTTTTAGTAGATGGTTTGTTTAGAGTATTTATGTATTTATGAACTTATTGAAGGGATTAACTCTGTGGACTATGTATTAATTGATGTCATATTATAAAATGCTAAGGCTGGATTGTCGTAGTTTATAATGCTACATAGACCAGGTTAAGGTTCCTTAATATGAGAATTGATGTCATATTATACGATGTTACATATATCATGCATTGTTAACTCAAATGGACAACTCATGACAAAGCATATATTGCCACATATATAATGTCATTTCAGAATAAGAATCTACTAATGATCTCTGTTGGCATTTGCACCACCTTGCTGACGGCATCTACTACGACTGTGTCCCTCAGCTCCACATAGCCTATATCGCCTAGGCCGACGTAACATTCGCGTGTCCATCTCATTCAAGAAGCGCGTCATTTTAGGGCGACCTTTCGTGACGCGTCTCAGGAACGGATTTGGGATGAACCGAGGTCCGTTGTAAGCAGGCCATGTAGTGGGGTTACCTAGTGGCCTAAACCTTGCTCGGTACACACGCCGAACTTGGTCCATCTTATACACATCATGAACATACACTTGCCAATCCAGTCGCTGGTTGGCACAACATGCAAACACATGTCGACAGGGGATCCAGTCCACCTGGAACTCACCACAGTCACATCGAAGGCCCCGTAGGTCCACTGCAAACTCCAGTCCACTTGGCATCTCACGCACCTCAAAGACTTCATTCTGCCGGTCAAAGCAACTAACGTGAATGTTTCCTAATGCAAGTTGGTTTGCATGCAACTTCGAGGTCACGACATCAGAAAACACATGGCCAGCATTAATCCGGGCTTCCGCCTCCGCTTTTTTTCGGGTAAACAACTCGTTCAGCCTGTAGAATGTTGCCTTCACAAGGGCAGTCACGGGGAGATTGCGTGCACCCTTCAATACTGAATTGATGCATTCCACTAGATTTGTCGTCATATGACCCCATCGATATCCACCATCAAAAGCCAACGCGTACTGTTCTCGGGGGATTCAGTTTAACCAGTCAGTGTAGGCCTCGCCCCGTTCTCGTAAACGTTGGTAACGCACCTCGTACTCTCGCACCGTCCTCGAATATCCTGCAGGATAAAAAGAAATATTTGAAACAAAAGAGGTCAACACACTTATTGAATGGAACTCTGGTACTAAATTAATTAGCTACTCTGAGCGTTACCTATGTTGACGACCAGTTTCTGCAAGTACGGCGCCTTGAATTTTCTCAGAAAATTCGACTCTATATGCCTGATACAAAACATATGAAAAGCTCTAGGAGATTACCAAGTCCCGTTACTCCTTTCTACAACTGCATTTATGGATTCATGACGGTCGGATATCAGTCCCACATCATCCCGAGTGACAACATGCTAACGAAGGTTACTCAAAAAAAGTGCCACGCATCTGAAGTCTCTCCCTCCACAATTGCAAATGCAATTGGGACGATATTGTTGTTGTCATCCTGTGACACTGCCACTAGTAGACAACCCTTGTACTTTTCGTACAAGTGAGTCCCATCCACCTGGACAACTGGCTTACAATGTCTGAATGCTCTAATGCAGGGGTAATAACTTTAAAAGACACGATGCAACACCCGAATATCAATCACCAAGTCATTGCCTTGATATGCAGGCATAGTCTCAAAATGAACAACAGCTGACGGCTCCTTGGGACACATGGCCTCAAACCATATAGGCAACGCTTCGTACGATGCTTCCCAGCCTCCAAATATTTTTTTCACTGCCTTTTGCTTAGCCAACCATGCTTTCCGATAACTAACAGTGTAGTTGAACTTCGATTGCACCTCTGCTATAACCGATTTTACCTTTAAGGCGGGATCAGTCTCAACCAACGGCTTAATTGCTTCTGCAATTGTGGTCGAATCCAGCTTCAAATGATCCTGAGAAATTGTGGCTCTGGTACATGTGTGACTGCCATTATACCTCCTTATAACCCAACAGTACTTCCGACTGATCATGATAACCCGGATAAGTCAATTACACCCTGACCCATACTGTGTACATTTCGCATAAAATGTCAACGGCTCAGACTCATACACTGGTAATCTACGCTTCTTTGTATAGTATACTCTTTTATCGCTTTAATAACAGCTTCCCTGGAACTGAATTCCATCCCAACGGCAAATTCACCATCTACAACAAAAGAAATTTCTGCCACCAGGACAACCATACAACCAATTTTAAAAACACAAATATTTAAACATTCGAAAATAAAGGTAAAACAATTTTTACTGCATCAACTATAATAAAAACCTCCAAACTATTTATATTTAACTAATTTACTAACAAATACTTATTTATATTCAACTAATCTACTAACAGATACTAATTTTAATTTATCTAATTTACTAGTGTACCATTCTATACTGATAAATACTAATTTATATTAATATAATTTACTAATTTACTAATAAATACTAATAAATACCTAACCAATAAATTTTAATTTATAATCAACTAAATCAATAACTCTCTTATAAATTTACTATCTTAAAGTTAAATACAAAAATAGGTAAACAAAAATAAATAGTGATCGAGTATATTTTCACACCTCACTTAGCTACTTGGTCCAACTATCAAGATAAATTAATAAAAAAATTTCAATCTTTCTTATAAATACGGAGAATTACGTACCTGCACTAATATAATCCGAAAACTCCGGAACATGCATGGCTTCCAAATCCAAAACTCGCATGAATGATGGCTCCTCAAATGGCACATCGTTTGCCAGTGCAGTTGCCACATCAGACACATTCGGAGCCATAGCTCCGTCACCTTGAACCTCATCTCCATCTGGACCAACAACTTCGTAGTTGCTTTCGAACTCTTCTTCACTGTCACTATTGTAATCTTTCCGTAGAATATTCCGGTCGGCCTCATATTTCTCAAACTCAACATACAACTCGATGAACGAGAGTTGACTCCGATTTTCAATATACATGGAAAACATATCTTGCATGCTCGCTTCGTCCGTTACATATTTGGTTTGAAACTGGACGAATCCACCAAACACTTGTATAGGATTTCTATATAGAATACATGATATCCTTCTTGCCCTCTCAGAATGAATCTTTTCACAGATCAAACTTTTGAGCTCTTCAAATGAGATTGTGAAAGGAATCACCAAATCTAACGGATTTTCACAAACAAATGTTACTCCTTCAGATGTTTGTAACAAAATCTGACCAAAATAATACACCTTCAATAACACTCTGTCACTCATTTCTCTCAATTACATTACAACCTCATAAACTTAGGTTTTAGATTTTTAGCTATTATGCCAAACAAGTAACGAAACAGAGGAACTAAAAACCAGAAGAAAGAACCGTTGAAGAAGGAGAAGAAGAAGATGCGAGAGTGGTTGTTCTGATCCAGTTTTCACCAACTTTTATTTAAAGTCCCAACCAAATCGGACCATGCGATTACCTTTAGTGAATTCAAAAAAATAATAAAAAACTCAACTCAGACCCTCCGATTTCGTAACACAAAAAAAAAAAAAACCAACACTGCTAACAACTCGGAGGGTACGATTACCATCTTCCAGAATTCCAACATCTCTTCCTCCTCAAATCGGACCTTCCGATTTCCTATGCAAAATATGACACTCAAACAACTCGCACCATCCGAGTTGTAAGACCTGACACAAACAAAAAAGCTGCCCCACATATTTGTATTGCGCCCTCATGACTCCATATCCACAAAACACACACAAAGCCTCCATATAAAAAAAATGAGCCTATTTCTTCTATTAAGTATTAGAATGTTTCTTTTTTTTTTTACCAAAGATATGAGACTCGAATCCGCAACCTCTTAATTGAGTATGAAGAGACTATGCCATTTGAGCTATTACTCATTGGCATTAGAATGTTTCTTTTTCATACTAAATAGATGTTCTTTTATATATTTTTTGAATTTTTTTGTATTGCAAATGTGAACGTCTCTATTTCTTAAAAAATTTCATATTTTTTTTTAATTTTATAGATATCTAATTATTTTTGCCAAAATATAACTGGATATTTCTTTTGTTAAGTATTAGGATGTTTTTTTTATATTAAATGAATATTTTTTTATATTTTTATAATTGTTCATGATCTCAAATCTTTATTCACTTGAAACTATGGTAGATTATTTCGGCTACTTGAAACTTTCACTCGCTATGGAGGAGTTAACGCCTTTATTATGAAGTCTTTCATATTTCAACCTATCTGCAATGTGTATCTTCTAGCTAGTTTCAAGTAAACAATTCCTGCAAATATGTGAAGAGAACAAGGTTGAATAAATACAAAATAATCTTCACTGTTGCAAATGAACATAGGTATATGATGCGATCAAGTACAATTAAGAAAAAGACAACTTGCAGGTTAAGTTCGTTCCTCGAGTGAATAGATAGATGTGAATTTATATAAACATGAGAGATTGAAAAAGGTGAGTTTCAATGAAAAAATACCATCAAAACTAAAACAAAATCTTCTGGGAACTGATTTTCAAGCTGATAGACTTCAAGAAACTCACTGTTAGCTTTCGTAATTAACTGATAAAAAATAGCAACTAAGAAGAAAACAACCAAATCAGCTCCAAAGATATAGGTATATAGATCAATTTCCCTTTTTCCACCACCAATGATGGAAACTATCCAATACGAAAAACCAATTTCATTAAAAATGCTCACTTCCAGCGAGAGCCTAACGGTGAAAGAGAGAAATCTGTGTGTGATTGTTGGAGGTGAATAAGTTAATATTAAAAAAAAAATTTATAAATTTTAATTAGGTTTATTTAATTAATTTTAAATTTTTTAAATTTTAAATTTAACAAATTTAAAATTAATTATTAATATAATTATAATTAAGTTGTTCGTTCTATTCTTAGCTAATTAAGAGTTGGTTCATATTCTTTTCCTTTCCGAATTTAAATTGGACATGGGAACGCAATTTTGAGAGAAGCAGTGGCCGCAATTGTTGAAAAGGGAAAACGTAAACTGGAGATTCGTGGATCATGTGATTTCTTTAACAAACTTGTCTATGCTTGCTCATATAAACTCGAAACTCTTCTTCTCATGACTCTATCTCCCTTGACCCTTGACCCACCATTATTTCTTAGCTTGTTGCCTCTGTAATTATTTTTTTCTTTTTCTTTGCCTGTGATATATTGACTATTATATGAATAATCTTGTGATAATGTCATTTTGATGATAATGGTCAAATCCATCATACTTTGATAGATTCTCTTGCTTTTGACTGTTTTCAAGTCTTAACTAAATATTAATATGTGTGTTAGAACCTAGAACTTAGAACCAAGATAATAATACGATCCTCTTGCAACACGTATATAATGTGCACCTTTATTTCTTCTTAATTAAGATATATTTGCGTGACATATTTGGTTCCAAAGTTATTCAAAATTCAAAACCGACACTGTCACTGACATAATAGTAATAGCTCTTTATAGGCAAAGGCAAGGCGATAGATAGGAAAAAAGCAACAAGCTCATTGGAGGGCTGAGTTGCATTGTTTTGTGTTTGTCTTTATCTTCGTTTCTTTCTACTTAAACCATTTATATCTTAATCAAAACTCTAAACCATAAACTAAACAAAGCTCATCCAACAAAAAAGCCAAATCAAAACGTTCCAAATTTAGGATTGGAGGAAATCCTGCGATGAGGAGGAGACAGAGACATGAGCCTTGTTTTGAAGTTTACAAATGAGACAACCTTTGCTTCTTCCAATCAAAGTTGGACAAGTTTTTGTCATTGATGCTTTCACATTGATATCTGAGTCGCCTCATTATATTCCAGTTACCACTTACCACTACGCACCAAATTACAATTCCCATCAGGGCCTATAGTTTACACCCGTTTGGTAAAAGATAGCAATATATGAATACTCTCAATCTTATTCACTCGTACAGCCTGTGTAGTGGCGCATATGTTAATAAACTAAATCTGGGCTTAAAGTTCAAATTAATCCCTAGTTTTTTGTTTTTCACATGGTGTGGCCCGGATAAACCCGACCCACACCCAACAACAGAACCCGACCCTAACCCAGCTACTAACATCAATAGTCCTAATCAGACTCGGTCCTGCAGCTGAAACCTAACTCAATTGGTAAGACTATATGTCTCTTAATATGTTGTATTCGGATTCAAACTTTGACTGTATGAGTGTGTGTAGTGTGCGCGAGTGTGTTTTGATATTTAGGATTGAAGGTTGTCCAATCTAGCATTTTCCTTAGCTTTATGCTCTCTAAAAATGGAGGAAAGGGCTGCGGACAATTTCTCGCTATGTCGAAACTTTTGTCTATCACAAGTATTGGGCTGTGCTGTATTCATCTTATCATACACCTAATTTGCAGTCCACGAAAAAAAAAGATACATGCACCAAAACTTTGAGCTACACTATGTATGGTGCCAGATAAAGGCCATGCAGTCTAAAGTTGCTCTGACGTCACGTAACTTTTGTCTTATGGGGCAAATAATTCGCCTCTCAAAGTGTTAAAGTTTTTGGATCTAGTTACATTTCCGTAATTTTCATTTTTTAGCCGGGACACTATCCTGGACACAACATCATGCGACACCAAACTCCAATAATACTAATTTCAATTTTTTTAATTAAAACACACTTAGATATAGAAAATACACGTATTAGACAGGTATGGAATGAGTGTCTTGTCCCACATACACACAAGACAACTCAGCAAACGACTTGTGCATGTTAAAAATTAACTATTAAGTTATGTACGGTATATTTGTGTATACAGAAAGGATAAATAAAAATGTTTAAAACGTATTTTTTTTTAACTAGGTATTCTTTAACCTTTAAAAAATATTCAGTTTTTTATTACAATAATTTAAAAAAAAATAAAACAAACACATTTAAATAGATGTAGTGTCTTTTTAGAATTGAATACATATTTAAAATACAAATTAAATAAAATTAAAATTTAAAATTTCTAATTTCTATTTCAGTTTTATTATTTTTAATTATTAACAGATTATCATTTAAATACACTTCGAAAAATATAAATTCAGTAAAATTGAAGATTTTAATTTGTCCGTGTGATTATTTGTCCGCGCCGCCATCCTCCTCGGCGCCGCCGCGTCATCCCAGCGCTGTTCTTCTGCTTCGCCGTTACTCTGCAACGCCGTCGTCCGACTCGCTCGTCCTTGGCATCGCCTTCCTCCTTGCCACTTAGTCTGCAGGCTCGCTTCGTCCTACTCCTCGTCGCATTAGTCTTCATCAGCGTTGCTAATCCTTCTTCGTCGGAATTGGACATCAGGTATTTTGGATGTGTTTAAGAGAAAGTGATTCATAGTTAATCGTATGTATCTGTTTAGTTATTCAATCACATTGATTTTGCATGCCATGTACAACATTCTAATTTGCATTGGATAATGGTTTAGGTGGAAGAACAACTTAAAGAATCACAATTCTCAAATTATCAACACTGTTATATCTGCAATTACGGCCACTGCAAGAGTTTAAATTGATTTTGAATGTGTTTTAGAAATATTGTGTATCACTTCATAATTTAAGATGTGTGACAATTATTTTTTAAGGTTTAAAATTAAATTTTAGATTTATGATTTTGGATGTACTTCAAAAACATTTTTTGTATAAGTTAATAATTTTATATGTGTTACAATAAAAAAGAAATTATGACCACTATAAAAAAGAAGCCGAGAATGAGATAGAAGAATAGAAGAAAGAAGAAAATCGTGTTACAGATAGAGAAAAGAAAGTAAAAGAAGGAAATAATAACAAACTATAAAGTAAATAGGAAGTTAGAAAATTTTTAGTTTTTAAAATTTAAATTAATCTTAATTATAAATGTGTATCTAAAAAATAGGAATATGTTTTAATTAAAAAATAATTAAATAATATTAAAGGCTGACCAAAGATTTTACATTCATTTTTTTTTTCTTTTTACATTCTTTCTTTCTTCTAACATTACTCTTATAGTCTTATCACTACTATGAGTCTATGACCACCTTTGGCAACCACCCGCCAACGGCCACTCTCCAATGACAACCTTCCTGCAGCCACCTTCTCTCCAGTGGTGGTCACTTGTCAAAAGATAAAAGTTATAGAATTAAAGGATTAAAATTCGACTAAACATTTAAATTTTTAAACTCTACATCTGACACACATTTAATGTTCTCAAACAATTCAAATGAACATCGAAACTCAATTAATACTCGAAGAATATCCAAAACCCCATTAAAAATATTTGAAAGTATGAGTACATCCAAAATAAAAAGAAAAGTCACGCATTCAAAATTTTATACAATTGAACTTCTAAAACTATATTTAATTTAGCATCCAAAATCCTACTAAAGAAAACATCGTCAAAGAGTGAGATATCTATGTTAGAACCTCCAAAACTAAATATCTATCATATTTATTTATATTAAGTTACTCATCCAAAATTACAAACGCATGAAAATTCTGCAAGCCATATAAATGAACATCTAAATTCTAATACTAGGCGAACATCAAAAACTCTAATAAAAAGAATACCCAAAAGTGGGATATATATCCAAAACAAGAAATTCATTAGATTCATTTATGTCAAATTAAACATCCAAAATTAGGAAACCTAAATCTAACCCATACGAAAAATCACCCATCCATCTAAACAAACATCCAAAATTTAATAGAAGAAGAACATTAAGAAACCTATTAAAAAGAACATACGAAAGTATTTATTGTAGAACATCTACAAGTCCAAACAATATACTCATAAAAAATTTATAAAAGAAAGCATGAAACACCTATGTATTTTATGTCGGAGCAAATTAAAGTTGTTGACTATGACACTGAGTAAGAGAAGTGAAGGAAACAACAACAATGATGAGAGAAAACAACGAGAGGAGGAGGTGGCAATTGTAATGAAACCACTCATCCCAAAAGCTTAAGCTGATGGGAGAATGTAACATTAATGGTTATATCTCTAACACTCTCATTGCATAGGCTTTCTTTTATTTGCCTTATGCTATTTTCTTTATTTTTTGGGGTTTACCAAGGATCGAACTCTTGACTTTTCGGTCATAGAGCTCTGATACTATGTTAGGAACCACTCATCCCAAAAGTTTAAGCTGATGGGAGAAGGTAACATTAATGGTTATATCTCTAACAGCAACGACGGCTTCAGATTTGGATGGCAACAACTTCAGTTGCTCTGAAGTGATTAAATGGGTAAAATAATGTATTAATTATTCTTAAATTAAAATAAGATGATTTATATATAATAAAAATTATAAATTGTATGAGGATTAATTTTTTAATTTATCACTTTATTGATTTTCTATTCTTCTCCCTTTAGAAGATTTTTTTAGAAAAATGTATGTGTCAACAATGGCTCTAGACGACAAAGGAGAGAAAGAAAGGAGACAAATGAGAGAGAAATGGGGGGTTGAATGAAGAAGGAATCGGGAAGAGAAAAGAAAGAGCAGTAAGAGACTGGGAATAGTAATTAAGAATAAGAAAAGTATAGGTAAACAATGAAAATATTAAACAATGTAAATAATAGATATATTGGATGTTTATTTATTAGTGTACGGATAGTTATTTTAATATTAAAATTTAAAGGATTAATTTGGAGGTATAGTGTGTTTTTATTTAATTGGTAGTTGTTCATATTGTTCAACAAAGTCATTATCCTCCTAGCATTTTTTGAATAAAATAATGAACGTGGATTAAAAAATTGCTTTTAACAATAAAAATAAAATGTTAGTTAAAATTAATTGAAAAATGATTATTTTCCTGCATTTTCTCTTTATCAAATTTGTCTCAATAACTTTAGGATGAATTTTTTTTGCTTAAACTTTTGTAATTAAATTAAGCCTATTCAATTATTGTAGTNNNNAATAATATCTCTAACATACATGTATCTCATAACACGAGATATCAAAGGTGCCACTTGCAAAGACACACATGGGCTCCTTTAATTTACATGAAGGACAGAATTTTTTAACGAGTTTATTGGACAATTATGATTGGAAGAGAGTACTTTAGTTTCTTCAAGTTTTGTGTTGCAGCTTCAAAACCTTGGGTGAGAAAGGGTCCAAGAGAAAAACTGTGTTCTTCCTTTCTAATCTAATTGCCTTTCCACTCTCTCTCTCACACAAACACACATATACCCCTTTTCAAACCCACTATGAACATAATCAATATAATGCCACCAAAGAACGCACAATTATTAATAGAGTTTAAAATATTGAGAAAGTATAGGAATCAATAGCCTAAGCGTACAATGTGTATAATGAAGGTTTAGAAAGTATTAGAGATATAACTATTAGTCTTACATCGTCCTATCAGATTACGTTTTTTGGATGAGTGGTTTCATGACATGGTATTAGAATTCCAGATCCCTAGCACTACCCTAAAATATTAGTTGATTTACTTTCTGTGCGTTATTACTCTCTCTCTCTCTCTGAGTCTATATATGTGTGGGTGGGCAGTACGTACGTGAAACCCTGTCTTTATATATATGTGTAAGTGGGCGAAGAGTGATTGTGAAATGTAAGAAAGGAGAATAATAATAATAATAATAATAATAATGGCAAGGAAATGCACGTATTGTGGGAATTCTGGTCACAATTCAAGGACTTGCAACCACAGTTTCAGTAGTACCACAGGGGGGAGTAGTGGAATAAAGCTCTTTGGGGTACAACTTGATGATAATCAATATTCTTCTTCTTCATGCATGGACTACCTGCTATCCTTATCTGCTGCTGCTTCTTTATCATCATCGTCGCTTGTAGGTGCAAATAAAAATTCACATGAAATATCTTATTCTTACTTAACCGCCGGTGCCAGCAGTAGTGGTCTTATGTCAACGATCAAAGACAATAACAAAGGTACGTATATATATGTTCCAACTATATTCTAATCTGTTATATTAGACTTTGACGATTCATATATATATACTAACTACTTACATTCACAAAACTGTCCACTTCTTCACTATTTAATATTTATCAGTAGGTGAAAATTCAGGTGTAGTCGACTTCACGTGAAGTTGATATCTGAGAGTCGTTAAATAAAAATTTAATCAAATCAGTCAAATCATCTAACAGACTCTTAGATATCAACTTCACGTAAAGTCGACTTCTCCTGAGTTTTCACCTTATCGGTATCTAACGTAACATATATATATGGATCCAAAACATATATAAGTATTTATTGGCGATGATCATCAGGATTGGCATGGAGTGAGGAGGAGCACCGTATATTCCTAGAGGGGTTGGAGAAGCTGGGGAAGGGTAACTGGAGAGGCATATCCAGATGTTTTGTGAGAACAAGAACGCCCACTCAAGTGGCCAGCCATGCACAAAAGTATTTTCTCCGGCGGAACACTTTCAGATCAAGAAAACACCGCCTCACCCTAGCAAATGAGGGCACTAGGAATAGCGATGCCGTTGTTCTATCTCACTGGCTTGCCTCTGCAACTTCAACAAATTGCACCTCAATCCAAAGCGCAGCAGCTCCTGATTTAGAATTGAAACTTGCAACTCCCTCTCCCTCCCTCTAATAAAGTGGTTAGCTAGTGTAACTTACTGTATGTGCCTACATATATTCTGTGTGTGCCACTTACAGTGTTCCATATATATATGAAGCTGCAACTTTAGATATATATTCTATGGTGTCATAATATATAATTTTTTAAAAAGAGTGGAACTCGTCTCTCAATACTCACATTTAGGTAATTTAGACAAAAAAAAAAAATGGTAAGCATCATTGAATTATCCTTACTGTAAATAGTACTACTACTTCTTAAGTGATTCTACATCCTATTTATTGTCATGGATTTATTTATAAGACAAAAATATAATTTAATCGTAAAAATGTTGTTAATTAATTATTTACAATTTATTTCAAGGAAA
>NC_029791.2:124898378-124905270 GCF_000816755.2 Arachis ipaensis | reverse complement strand
ATGAAATTATAACAAAATATATCTAAATATTATATTAATATATAATATTCCAAAATATACTTTAACATTTGTATATTACCAAAATAAAGAACTAGTAATTAGATTATGATTGATTCATTAAATTCTTTTTTCTACTTGTTTGTTGGGTTTTATTTATGTATAAAATTCAACTAAAGAGTTCAATTTTTTTCGATCAAAATGAACAACTTTTCTAAATCTTAAATATCAAATTCTATATCTTAAATTCTAAACCTAAACTATGAAATTTTCAAAATGAAGGTTAAAAAAAATAATTTTATAATAAAAAAATTGATTAATATTCTGTATTAAATTAAAGAACGACCACTGAAATTTAAAATTTAAATCAATGGCATCTAATTGCAAAACTGTACAAGGTCGAGAACTCTATAACATACTTTATTCTGGTGTTGAAAAAAAGATTATTATCAATATACGACTCGGTGATCAAAAGTTTACAACCCCTAGTAAGATCTATATACAAATCTAATTATGTAACATCCACCTCCCCTCACATTTTTTTCTTTTACAGTTCTTTTGTTTTCTGATGGGGTTTCGTTTGTTACTGGTCAAGGCTATACGACACTCATCTGCATTAGAGTGGACTTAACTGGACTCTAAAATCTAAAAAGAAAGAGAGAGAGAGAGAGAGAATAAGGAATGTTTCACACACTAATCAACGTGAGACTCGTAATAATTTGCGAAACATTTTTCTTGCACCATATGCCGGCTCTGCTTTCTCTCGTTCTCAAAGAATAATATAAAGTGATACACAAAAATGAATTTCCCTTCATTTGATGTGTGGAGCTCGTTTTACACCTTTAACGACAACAAGATGTTGAAGTTGGCAGAGACGAGATAATAACTCGGAGAATGATGGCCGTAACTGTGGATCCCTGCATTTCAAACACCCATCTAAAATCAAACAAGCGGGAAAACTACTATTAATACCAATACGTGATTGAAATCACTGAGTTCCATGAATCACATTAATAACACCGTTAAGTTGCCATCGTAATCATATATAATATGAATGTAATTTAATTTTAACTTACATTTGCCAACAATCACGTATTATCTGTTCTACTTCTGGATCAACATCATCTGGAATTTCAAGGCGCCTGTTTTGGAATCCAACAGCTCCAACAACCTGCATTTGGTTCAAACCTTGCCACGGGATCATTGTCGTAGCCAACTCCCACAAGATTACTCCAAAACTATATATATCACACCTGAAAGCAACACAAGATTTAACTATTAATCATATCCTAAATTTTTATAAACAGGTTTTCTTATTAGAGGTCACAGTGTCATTCATAATTAACTTACTTTTCATTGGCAAGCTCGTTTCTTAAGACTTCTGGTGCCATCCACTCGGCCTGCAGGCAAAAGATTTATCTAGGACTGTGTTACTTAGCTTAAAGCTATACATCATAATTGTAATTTATGAAAGAAATGAATGAATTAAGAGTGTAACCCAAGAATTTTCAAAGTCCATTAATTTGTAAGAATTACCGTTCCAGCATAGGACTTTGATGACAAAAATGTATGGTGCTTCATCCGCGATAGACCAAAATCACAGACCTATCAATAGACAACAAAGTATGGTGCCTTATTTTCAGATGCATAACCAAAGTCTCTAAGGGGGAAAACATAAAAAATTTAAAGTTTGATTACCTTAAGAACCCAATGCTTGGAGACAAGAAGATTCGGAGACTTCAAATCTCTATGGACAATGGGAGGATGACTTGTGTGCAAGTAGTTCATTCCCTTAGCCTGGTTTTTAGACAGTTAATATCTTCACATCAATTAAAGGCAAAGAGAACGGAGGATACCAAGTTAAATACAAGGATAATTTCATCTCATTACCACATCAACAGCCATACGCAACCGCCTCTTGTCATTAAGTTGAAACTTAGGATTACGCAATAGACCATATAAACTCCCTCTGCATACCAAGTGGCAAATATACTTTAAAGAACAAAATAAACATGTAGGAAATCAACCACACATGCACGCACACACAAACAACAATCCAAACCTAAACGACAACAAGAAAAGGAAGAAAGAACACTGACCTTGGAAGAAACTCTGTCAAGATGGATAGATGTGGCGGACGAGTAATAGCTCCCATGAAGAGCACAATATTGGGATGCCGCAGTCTTAACATGATCTCAACCTAGTAAATGCATTGCATGGGTAAAAATGTATATGTAAGCACATGAATGCAACATTGATTTGTGTATAACATCAGATTCTTACTTCAGATTTGAACTGAGCCACCGCATCACTAGAAAAATCTTGTGTTAGAAACTTCTTCACAGCAACTTCCTACCATGGCAAACCATTTATTCAAAACTATCAAAATCAGTGCATTTACGACATGACTACTGCTTCACACGAACCCATATATAAAAATAACACTACACCAGTGCATGATGACAGACAAAATTTAAGAAAGAATGAAAGTGGCCAAGGAATATCCATTTATGGAAGCAAAATAGATCTCTCGGCATAATTATTCATCCATATTTTATTTTCTATCAACAAAAATGAGCAATTAATAAAATATCTACAGCCATACAGAAATCAGCCCTGTACCAAGCAAAATGATCACAAATAAGTTGAATGCTTTACCCTCCATCACTACCCTCACAATTCAAATTTTTTATTCTTTAATTCCCCTTCATACATATTTAAATTCCAATTTTAGCGATTCGAAGATAAACCTTGAAAAGGGGCTAATGAAAAGGAATTTGGTTATTTAATTTCAGAGACAAGGAATTTTACTTCCAATGTGTTATTCCACAAACTATAACTCATATCTTTCAGAATTAAGTCTGCATGATGGCAACTGGGAAAACAAACATCAAAATCAAACTTCTGGCATAGTATATTAATTTAGATTTTGCAGTCATCTAGGACTAGGAGTTATGCTAAACTTCTCGCACATTACCTGGTCCCAATAGGCAGTAGCTTTAGACAATACAAGATGATAGAATGGCGTCAACTAGTATCAGGTTTGGGCAATTTTACAAGAGAAGAGGTAAATAGCAGTTTTAGCCTGGTCTAGCTGGCTGATTGGTTAGTTAAACTTTACTCCTAAGTACCTATAAATAGCTGGGTTGTAGTTAGCTTTGTTTCTATGCTTTTCTGTTTTGTTAATTCAGTTAGAATTGGAGAGAATTCTCTCCGAGTTGGTAGTTCCAACCGTGTAGAACATTCTAGGGAGTGCGAATTGCAGTCCCTGTGCAGCAATGAAATCCTAACCTTCTGCTAGTCCCTAATTCTATCAACTGGTATCAGAAGCTCAAGGATCTTGGCGTTGAATGGTTCAATCGAGATCGAGGAAAATGGAGGCACGATTTGATAAAATTGAGTTGCGGATGGAGATGTTCCAATTGATGCAAAAGACGTTGTAGCAATTTGATTCTAGGATGGATTTGTTCGAAAACCGCGCTCCTAATCGGAACGATCGTGGTTCACTGGGATCGCACCATGCCTCAGGTTTGTTGTCGGGAAATCGAAGTGCGCCGGCGGAAGCTGGAGCTTCCGATCTTTCGCAGCGATGACGCGGTGGTTTGGGTTGAACGTATGGGGCAATTTTTCTTGCTTCACGCAGTGCCAGAGGAGGAATGGCTCACTGTCGCCACGTTGGTGATGGAAGGGAGGGCGTTCACATGGTTCCGGTGGTGGGAGGCAACCGCACCGGTGCTTCAATGGCGATTCCTTAGCGCGGCGCTACTAGGCACTTTCAGCCTGAGCGACTGCAGAGTCCATACCAAACGTTGCTGAAGCAGACAAACTCGGTCAGGGATTATGTCGACCAATTTGTGCTTCCCGCTCGGCCTCTTCACGGCATCGCATCGGAAATTCGGAATTGTTGACTGACCTGTTCATGAACGGACTGAAGCCTGAGATGAGTGAAGAATGCAAATTGTTTCCGTATCAGACAGTGGATGAACTAATGGAATTGGCACCGAAAGTAGAAAATTGAAACATTGCCTTGCGTGGAGTACCAGGGCTACCTGCTTCCCATTTCACCGCTTCGAACTTCACTGCAAACAAAGCTGTGCACCCTGCTACTGCATCCTATTCTGCAGCAAACAAGGGGACAGACACAGTGCCAGATCCACTGAGGAGGCGTGGGTTGAGGCATCTCAGCAATGAGGAGTATAGAGTATAGGGCGAAGCGTGCAAAGGGGGAATGCTTCCTCTGCGATGAACCTTACACCACATATCATGTTTGCAAACACAAGGAGTTCAAGCTGTTGATTATGAAACCAGACTATGAGGCTGATTGGTTACAACATGAGGCAGTTCCAGAAACGGGGGAGCAGGAGCAATTGGAACTTAAATTCATGAGCTTGAGTGGCCTTCACAGGTTCATTAAGGCTTGGGCGGAAATGAATGGCCGTCGTGTCCGCGTCTTGTTAGATTATGGAGCCTCGGATGACATCGGAGATTGTCACAGGGTTTAAAGGTTGATAGCACCCCTAAGTTCCAGGTCAGGGTAGCGGACAGCAGAAATTTGGGAGGACAAGGAAGGTGTTTAGATGTAACCCTCAATTTCAAGGAGTTGTGGATCAAGGAAAATTTCTTCATCTTCCCAACTGATGAAGCGGAGTTCGTCTTGGGGTTGGCTTGGCTAGATAAGCTGGGGGACGTCATAGCAAAATTCAGAAAATCATGAGCTGAGTAAGTTTAATACCTCAGCCCAAACAACACCATTTCAAGCACTCTATGGCGTGCCAGCACCAGTGCTCTTCCAAGGAGAGACGTTCCCATCGCATTTCGAAGAGGTGGCAGCATTAACCGCGGCAAGGGATGCTGTGTTGGCAGAGCTTAAGGCGCACTTGACCCAGGCTCAGCAGCGTATGAAGCAGGCAGCTTATAAGCATCGAAGGGATGTGGGGTACGGGCTTGGTGATTGGGTTTATTTGAAAATGCAACCTTATTGGATGAGGATGCTAGCTTGACGGGTTAATGAAAAGCTAAGCCCTCGCTATTATGGTCCATTTGAAGTGATTGAGAAGATAGGGGGTGGCGTATAGACTAGTGTTGCCTCCGGGGTGCAGGCTTCACCTGGTTTTCCATGTTAGCAAGTTGAAGGGGGGCATTCCACAGAAGCAGCAGGTTCAGATCGTACCTCCGGGGTTGGCAGAGGATGATGAGCTGGTGGTGAATCCTTCACAGATTTTGGCACCGTGGACCACTGAAGACGGTGCTTTAGATTATTTGGTGTGCCGGGAGGGTCTTTGTTCTTGTGAGGACAGTTGGGAGAGGGCAGCCACATTGGAGTTCCACCTTGAGGACAAGGTGGTTGTCCAGGGGAGGAGTATTGATAGAATGACGCCTAATAGTAACAGGTTTGGGCTATTTTACAAGAGAAGAGGTAAGTAGCAGTTTTAGCTTGGTGTAGCTGGCTGATTGGTTTGTTAAACTCTACTCTTAACTACCTATAAATAGCTGGGTTCTAGTTAGCTTTGTTTCTATGCTTTTCTGTTTTGTTAATTCAGTTAGAATTGGAGAGAACTCTCTCTCCCTGAGTTGTTAGTTCCAACTGTGTAGAACATTCTAGGGAGTGCGAATTGCAGTCCCTGTGCAGCAATAAAATCCTAACCTTCTGCTATTCCCTGATTCTATCACAAGAAATCAACAATGTCCTGAAAAATATTAGGTGAGGATATAGAGCACTTACCGAACCGTTGCAATCAGCATGGAAAACCTCACCACACGAACCTGAAGGAGTGCCACAGTTTTATGAGGTTAGAGTCACAAGAGTACAATAAAGGGGAATGAAAGGCACAGCTAGTAAGTTATAGATCTTACCGATACCAATACGTTGACCAATACGAAGATCCTCCCATTGAATTTCCCATTCTTTCCTCTCCCTCAAGACTGGGTCAACTCTGTCATTCTTATGATCATATGTGATACACTCTGCTGAGTCTATACAGGGTGCCTTATTTATCTGAATGGCTGAGTCTTTACAAAATCCAACGTCATTTGAAGCTACACCAACCTCATTATAACCATTTTTGTCATCCCCATCATGGGAAACATCAAATCTATCACGTGTTTCACAAGAAACAGCTGTCTTGGGCAAGTCAGATTGGACACATTGCTCTTTACATAAGTAATGAGATTTCTCTAACCCATCAACTCTATTGTCACAAACCATCACAGACCCCTTCCCCGCATTATCACATTCACAATCACACTGTGTGGAATTATCATATCTATCTATGTAAAATTCTTTCTGCTGTTCTGACCTAGTATCATGGGCAGTGTGCTTCATTTGATAGGGTATGAGAGATTTGTTGTAGCTTAATGACAACCTAGTTGGATCATCTTGAATGATATCCCTGACAAATTCTTCACATGTTTTATCTTCACCCATATCTTGTGGATTTACACCTGAAAAGAGATCATGTGGGGGGAGGGCTCCACTCTCTAGCAAAACTGTGTGTAGTTTTTGTGCGAATTCCGGGTTCTTTGCTGCACTGAGGACATACTTGGATACATTGTTTACACGAATCTTTTCTGCAGGTGATGTTTCTCTATGTGATGAGAATTCACATGATTTATGCAGTGACTCTAAAAGATTTCCCAAATTATGTCCAAACCTCTCTCTTTCATTCATTCCAACATGGATATTATCAACTAGTTTTGTTTGACCACCCACATTTAATGGTTTTTCTGACTGGGACTTGACTGCTTTTGGTTTTTTGCTGCACTGATCAGGTGAGCTACCCAAGACTTGAGTTCTATTATCGAGCATCAAATGCGTTCTGTTAAACAGTCCCACTCGGACAACTTCTTCACAATTCCTTACAGAAAAGCTATAGTTTTGGAGCTGACTGCTGACTGC
>NC_029791.2:124896460-124898361 GCF_000816755.2 Arachis ipaensis | reverse complement strand
AGAACCCCAGGTGCACCCATCATATCAATGATGTATTCACTGTGTCATTACAACAAGTCAATAACAGCTCTTGAACTTGTTCCACCATGGTGCACGGCATGCACCATTTATTATTAGAGACCTAAGGTGATAAAGGCATGATGATAAAGTATCTATGGTAAACAATCCTTGGACAACAATATTTAAAAAGACAGTTAAGCCATTAACATTCTATCATAAGATTTACCTTCCATCATCAGCTTTTATCAAATTCAATGCTCCATCAGCACTTCCAGTGTAATAGCTCCCTTTGACCAGCATGCAAGGAATATTAATCTTGTCAGCAAGTACCTAAGCACCGGGGCAAGAAACATGTTTTAATCGAAACTTCTGAATGGTTATCAAGTAAATTGCATGAATTACATCAAAGTTGGAGGTGGCATAAAAGTGAATGTTTTTGGTTAAAGAGAAATGAAGAAAGCTCGATTTAGCTTGATGCATATCACCTGTGCACCATAAACTTGGAAATGCAACTTTGCACTGTGGGGTTTTTATGTTCTTTGATGAATGATGGGTCGAAACAGAACATGCATGTCAATTGACGGAGAGAACAATGTTCTTCGCATACAAAGTGTTAAAAACTGTTATAAGATATTTGAGATAATTTTATGTGCATATGCATAACTAGAAAATATAGAGAATGTTGCAACCTTAAAAAGCAGGGCTCGGTGACGCGACAGTCCAACATCAAGAGAGCCAAGAGGAAGAACAATGGTTCTTGAAGAATCTCTTAACTCATGACTCCTCCTAGCCCACCTTTCTATCATTTTATCTGCACTACCAACTGTGCCACCCATTCTGGTAACAACAATATCAGCAAGTCTCTGCAGCAAGCCACTTAAAATCAGTCCTTTTTCAGAAATAGGACAGTCATCGAATAAGGCACAGGCCTTTTCCTCAAGCCGCTGCAGCTCAAGATCAACCAAGCGATTCACCAAGATGACTTCACGATCACCATTTTGTGAGGTGGTTTTAGCCTGCAGATCCACCAATAAGGGCATCTTTCCTCGACGAATGAAATTTGAAGAGATTCCATAAACATCATAAAACTCATCCATCACTTTCTCCTCATAACCTATCACACTATAATTCTGCCAGAGGTAAAAACCAAACAAATTACTCAGAGAAAACACTCCCCTTTAACAATGTCAAGCTTCTATAATTGATTAAACATTAATAACAAAATGAAAAAGTGAGATAAGTTTAATTGATTACGAGAATGAAATTAAAGTGAAAGAAGTACCCAATAGCGAAGGGATTGGAACTGTGTGAGGGAAGACTCAGAACCTAAGCTCATCTGCTTGGCGGCATCGATCTGATCGGAGTCAGCGTCAATGTTTGGAATTGGATGGGAAGCACTGATGGCCAACGCCATTCTCATCTGAAATTGAAACTCATGCTCATGCTCATGCTCATGCTCTGCAACACTCAGATTGCGACTCGGTATCTCGTTCATAGTAGGAGAAGCGCCACCGTCACCGTCACCGTCATCGCCACCGTCTCCACCACCGATGTGCAACTTCCTAAACAGATTCTTCATCCTATTTCTCCCCATATTTCACTGTTATTGATTTCGATTTTACTACCAAAACCAGAATATGATGAACATGAATGAACTGAAATGGGACTTGGAAGATTCTATAACATTGGATCGCATTAACTGCAACTGCCTACCTTCTATTCCCTCCAAATTACGCACTTCTTCCTCATCCCAATTCCATAACTATCATCTTAAAATATCTTCAACAACCTTATTCCCTTTTGGACTCTTCTGCTTTCACAGTTTCAGGTCTTTCTGGGTAAAAACATTCACGGCCAGATTCTTTTTTTTTTTTTTTCAAGTTTTTATTTTTTCTATGGGT
>NC_029791.2:124896051-124896311 GCF_000816755.2 Arachis ipaensis | reverse complement strand
TAGTAGTTAACTTTTTTTTTTTTTAAATTGATGGTTTCGGCTATGGGATTCCTAAACTAGCTTAAATTATGCTGGTTAATAACGCTAATCATATTCAACCTTACACGTGTTAACGTGTCTTGTATGAGAAAAGAGGTAAATATTACTTTATTGGTATTTGCTTGGCTACTATGGTAAAGTACTAAAGTTAGGGTATGTCTAAATAAGCACGGTAATTTTGTGCATATTAAATAAGTTGTATTTTTATAAATTTATAAATT
>NC_029791.2:124894903-124895896 GCF_000816755.2 Arachis ipaensis | reverse complement strand
CTCACTTTGAGAATTCCTAATGGTTATAATTACCGTATATTTGTCAATAGGATATTTTCAAGATGAACATAGTAATAGAGTTTCCTTTGACCTACGACTGTCATAGTAATTAACAATGTATTTATTATACTTTGATTCCGGACACCTAATACCCTAGGTGCTAGTTGAATGGATATTGGGTATAATTTAAATACTTGTAGAATTAATGATTAGTCAATAAGGAATTCGTCAACTCTCGGTAAAGAGTTTGGGCTCTACGATTATAATTACTGAGATGAATAAAACTTTGGTCAAGAGGATTGAATGAATGAAGAAATGAGTTTCTTAAGTCATTCACAGTTCATTATAATAATAGTAATAAGTTAGAGTTTGACAATTAAACCATACTCTAAGAGTTAACCAAGAGCTGGAAAGATGGAAGGAATTATACTTTGTTCTTCTAAGGTTCTTAGTAAAAATATATTACTTCATACTATCGGGTCATTGAGGAGTGTTGCTAGACGCCAATCTTGATTAGTAAATTTAGTATGACTAATTTACTACCCGCTTAGTATTGAATCTATGGGGTCACACACTAACGAGTGTTCTAATCTTTGCTGTAGAATTATTTAATTATTAATTTGATTTGATCAAATAAATAATTATATTAATTCAAATGGAATATTATTATATTTTTTGCTAGCACCAAGAATATAATAATAGTATGGTAATTGAGAATATTAAATGAAATTTGAGAATAATTAGTTATTCTATTTCTAAATTTGAATTATAAATTTGGATGAAGATCCTAATTGATTCTATTTTAAATTGTGATGATATGATTCATAAAATTTGAAGGAGTTAGATTTGAAATTTCAAGATATGATTTAAATTTGAATTGAGATTTAAATTTAAAATCAATAACAAATCTCATACTATATATATGTATGCCAAGAGTAGAGAAAGACGAGAATTAAAAGTACTCTCATACTATATATATGTATACCAAGAGTA
>NC_029791.2:124891678-124894808 GCF_000816755.2 Arachis ipaensis | reverse complement strand
CAACCCCTTTTTCCCTTTCAATGAAGGAAACGACGTCGTTTTCTTTAAACCGGCCGGGTTCCAATTCTATCTGACCGGTCAGTTACCGACCAATTTAGCAGTTTTTGAGCGGTTTATGATTTGACGGTTTTACACATTGGACCGGACCAATTTTTATCGGTTTTGGTTGAACCGGTTTAACTGGTCGGTCCAATTCGATTTTCAGAACATTGGATAAAATAGATCACTGAACAAAGAAATTTAAAAGATTAAACTAATTCATCTTGTTAATAGATCAAGTCATCAAAAATCAATTAGTCAGAAAAGACATCACATAGAGCAGATAGCTAAAAGGTTGCAGCTTGGAGAAACATTACATAACAACGGCGACGATGGAGAGAAACACGTAACAGAAGCCAAAGTGAAGATATGGGAGTAACACTGGAGAAAGAAGTGGCCGCTGTTCTGATGATTGAGAGAGAGGCTCAAATGGGGATAGGGAGGGACTTTGGGAGTAGTGGGAATTGGTAGGTAAGTGAATAGAGAATGGGGTGCAGTAGTGGATAATATAAACACAAACAAGAATAAGATGGCAGAGGCATAGTTGTCAGAACCAATTCGATAATCGAACCAGTCATGCTACTGGTCATTGGATTGGTGAGTCGTTCTGAAAACCATACCGGTCATCAAACCGTTCTAGGACTAGTTTACTGGTTTATTAGTCTAACCGGTTCAACCGTGGTCCAACCAAAAAAATCGTTTTATAATAAAATAATAAATAAATTATAAATAAACATACATCAAAACAAAAAATGTTTCTCATACATTCTAATTGGATGAAACTATGAAAGTGTTTCTCATTCTATAGCAATTACATTCATGAACAAAAACCACATCAGAAGAACAAAAAATGGAGTTGTCTTACCCTAATAAGTCTGTACTTAGGCTCATACTTCTTAGCATTCTCAACAGTATCATAAATCAAACCAAAACCAGTGAATTTGTCCCCTCCAAAATGGGTGCGGAACTTGAACACGAACGCAGTGTTGGGGTCCTTAACATTATAGATTCTAGCAAGCTTCTCTTAAGCTCATCCTTCATATTCCAAACGGAACAAATTAAAAATCCTAAACACCATAATTGTCCAACCAATAATTACCAAACAAAAATCAATTAAATCTAAAGTTTTCAGCTCACAAGCAGTAATAATGTTCTCATAATTGTCCAACCAATAATACTTAGAATTGAATTTAACTGATAATACTTACTTCTTTTCTATTTCTTTGATTTTTTATTTTTGATTCCTGAGAAGCAAAAAATTAGGTTAGTTTCAAAATCCAACATTAAAACTAAAGGAAATAACATTAACTTGCAATTCATTTACGAGGACATGGACAGCAACCCGCACAGACTTGAAAGTTCTGTTTTTATATCTGCTTCATATTGAATTACCGAGATTAACAATGGAAGAAAATAATTATTAAACAGCAAGTTTATTTTTAACCTGTTGAATTACCCAAAAAAAATCACAAACACAGTATAGAAATAGTACACAAACAAAGCAGAGCATCCAGTGCTAATCAAGAACCAAATAATCATTCAACAAAAACATAAAACATTCAATAATCATTCAATGATTTCTGAATAGAGCATAAAAAACCGAATTTAAGGGAGAAAAATAAAAGAATCGCAGTTCACAGTTCACACTTCACACTTCACACTTCACAAAACTTCAAAGTAACCTTCGAACAGGCTTGAACAGAACTGAACTAACAATAATTATAAAAAATTATTCAATTAATCATCCTTCAACAATTAATCAATGCTTCAACAATTATTATTACTAAAATCAAAATTCATACCTAGGGTTAGAAGCTGGAAGTCTGGAAAAATGCAGAGTTGGTGGGGACAGGGACAGTGGCTGGCAAGAGGTGGCTGAAGGGGTGGCAGGGTTGAACAGAGCTGGCGCCGGTGGTCCCTAACTGCGTGACGGAAAGTGGTGTGGGCGGTGGCTGCGATTTTCGAGGGCTGACTTGGCGATGGAGCGTGGCTGCGCGAATAGTGGTGGTGGCTCCACGGACGCTGCAACAGCGGGGCTGGACGGAAGTTGCGCCGGAAGCTCGAGGTAGAGACCGGAGATGTGAGAACTGAGAGCGAGAGGTGAGAGTGGACTGTGGAGGCTCGAGAGGAGAGGTGTGAGTGGGTTTGTGGGTGAGAGTGTGAGACTAGGGTTGACTTCATTCCCCTTTGGCCCCTTCTTCAGCATGCAAAACGCAGCGTTTTGCTAATGTTAGTCAATTTCAAAAACCGGCCGGGTCACGGTTCGGTTCGACCGACCGATTTCCGGCCAATTTGACGGTTCAATCCCGGTTTCTGAAATTGTCAGTTTTGCTGTCTGTCCGAACCGTATTTATCAATTGTTCACAGTTCAACCGGTTCGACTGGCCAGTTCGAACCGATTTTCAGAACATTGGGTAAAACACTTATATAAACCAAACCAATATCAATATTACATAAATAACCCAAATCAAATAACGTTACATGAATATCTCAAATCATACTTCTACATAAATCGAATTAAATTAATTCGAATTATACAATATAGTATTAAATTGAAACACATTGATTCGAATCATATGGGAGCATTGTTTGAAGTATAAATCGTGTAACACCCTACTACACAGAGCTTTACGCTTAAGTCGTAAAATAGAGGTCGTGTGGTATTACGACATCTAAAATAATATATATATATATAATAATAATAATAATAATAATAATTAAAAAAGTGTAGTATACGAGGAGCCTTGAAGGAATAACTAAAGCAAAATCGCAAAATTAAAAGCGCAACGCTCAGGATATAAGGTTACTTACGTATGAAAAAAACTAAGATTCATAAACATATATATATATAATCAAGAGTAGAGGGTCAATAGTACAAAATATCAAGCTCCAAACTCAGCTTGCGAAAGTAAGACTGGCCAGAGAATAGTCATATAAATACATATGAGGAACCATAACCCTAAAATACATAAAAGTAACCATAGTTCTCCATAAACCTCTATGAGGTGCAACAGTAAAGCATATATATATATATATATATATATATATATATATATATATATATATATATATATATATATATATATATATA
>NC_029791.2:124887651-124890633 GCF_000816755.2 Arachis ipaensis | reverse complement strand
ACCCAAAATATATAAAAGTAACCCTAATTATCCATAAACCTCTATGAGGTGCAACAGTAATATATATATATATAGGGAGAGTCTATACATAAAGATATAACAAAATGGAACCAAATATCAAATCCCAAAACCCCACTTCACTGCAGAAAACTCCAGATGCCTAGCGAGGTGCCTATCGACCTGCATCTAAAAAACACAAATATTTGTATAGAATGAGAAACGGAGGTTCTCAACATGGTAAAGGTGCCGCATACATAAGATATAAGGTCTTGGGAAAGTCAGAGGCAATCCTAAAACACCGACACTCATATTATAAAGATTAAAGAACTAAAGCAGAAACCATAAGTCAGGGTGGCTCTCTAAAGGTTTCTATCTCATCTAAAACTCAAACCTAACCATCAATCCTCCTCCTTTCCTCCAATCCTCCAACACCAGAGAACCGCACAGACAACCAAGCATACAATAACAAATACAGATAGAATACAAGTACTGTAGGTAGCAAATATAACAATTAACATGGTAAATTCACTTAGGCATTCCCAAATAATGCACAAACAAGCAATTCAAACAATATGCATATGATGCATGCCTGCCCTATGGCTGATGAATCTCATCTGTCAGTTATCAAACCAACCCAATAAGTCCGGCTGCTAAACCCTGGACTGTCCCCCGACGCGCATCCCCAAGAGTCTATGCATAGTTTTTTCTCATTCATATATACAAATTTTGCTCATTGGGGGATATCTTTCCAGGAAATTTATAAGTGTCTGGTCACTCTTACGTTGTAGGGTCAACAGAGTATCGAGTCTTAACCTGGAATACATGATAGTAAGACACGGTACTTTACCCAAGGAAACTCGTATATCAGAAAATTATTTCATATTCATTCATAAACATTTCATAATCATTCAATATGGCCATAGCATTACTTATACATAATATATTTATAGTTTTATACATAACTCATCATAACCCGGAGCAAGTGGGCGAAACCACAACCCTTGTGTCTACCCAAGTACCAGGGAGCCTCTATACTAACCAACCTGGAGCAAGTGAGACGAAACCACAACCCTTACGTCTACCCAGGAGGTACGTTCACATATGCACAGGAAGAACAAAGGAGGGGATCCTAACCTCTACCATTTCACTGGCAGCGATTTTATAATACCAGGAAGAACAAAGAAGAGGATCCTCACTTTCCACCATCTCCTAGGGTCGCACTTTCAAGAAAGAGTGCTCAGATGCAACATTTATTCCTTTCTTTAGCCAATTTCATAATTTAAGTAGTATATATATATATACCCGACCTCCTCATACCTAACTCGTCATTTCTCAAGCTTTTTTCATCTCCAAGTTACCACATTTTCCTAGCTTCATCTCATTACTAGGCATACCACTAAGATCTAGGGGTTAAAAGAGTAAAAATAGAGGTTTAGAGGTTCGAAATTAAGATTTAAAACACAAAATTCATGTTTGCTGAAACAGGGACGGACACGTGTGGGAGTGCAATTTGCCCATCACGCATATGCATTACCTCGTCCGCGTACGCAGGTACACTGGACAGAATTAAACGTCCGCGTATGGAGGGGTTTGCGTACGCATGCATTGCAGATTAGTCAAAAAATGGTTAAGTCTGCAGAATTTTAATTTTACATACCGATATTCCAACGCACATAACTTTCTTATTTTAAAATATTTTTCATCCGTTCTTCGAATGGCGTAAACATCACGGACCCAATTTTTATATGAAAAAAGTTTGAAATAATTTTAGAGTCCAGAAGCCAAGTTATGACTTGTCGAAGTTCGGCCAAAAATCATATTTTCACAAAAGTTCATAAACCTCTATTTTCACCAAAAGATCAAACTCAATATCAACTTTCTATACACATAAACAACACCACAACATACCAATTCAGCATCACAATCTCACATTCTACCAAAATCAATCATACCTCAATCTTGCGTACAAATTCTTCTAACATTTCTAATAATAACATTAAAATCATTAACCTTAACATATCTACCATCAACAGTCTCAATCCAACTTATCCTAGGTCATGTAGCCTAAATTTTCACAAGACAATATATATTAAATACAAGAAACCAAAATCATACCTTGACCGATTTCTCCCTAAGCCACAAGGCACCGCAAGCCCTCGATACACAAGCTCCCAGACCTCACCAAATAGATTTTTCAACCCCCAAAGCCAACTTCAAGTTTCCAATACCACAAATTTGCTCTCAAAATACATAAATCAATCTAGTATCACATAAACATCACTAAATAAAAATAGGGTTTGCTATATACACAATTTTACAAGGGTTAGAGATTTTTCACCTTACCAACGGAAAATTGGGACAAAATTCGACAAGTCCACCAAGTTAATTTGATCATAAACACCGAAATTACATAAAATCTCAACACCAAAGCTCAAAAATTTCGAAATTGAAGAGAGAACAACTGGGAATAAAAGTGAGGCTTACCAGTAACTTTGTTATATGGGTTTCGTAATGAATTCTGAGACGAATGCATGACCACTGACGGCTCGTCAATTGGAGTTCCAGATTGAAAGATATAAGCAATTAGGTAGCGTTTGTTTTGAGGTACTGAGACAGAGACTGAGAGACTGAGACTCAGTATCGTGTTTGTTAGTTCAGAGATTGGTACTAAAATTTCTGTCTCTGTCTCTAACATTTCAGTATTTCAGTACCTCCAAAAAGTAGGGACACAGGGGACTGAAATTTTTAGAGATGGAGACTGAAACTTTAATAACATTTTATACCTAAAATACTTTCATTTCAATTAATTAATTCCAATTTTACCCTTTGTGCAAATTAAATTAGAGTTTCATTCTTGTTTCAATTCATGTCTCCCATTTTGCACCAAACAGAATACTGAGATTTATTTCAATCCCTGTCTCTTAGTCTCTGTCTCTCAGTCTCAGTCTTTCCGTCTCTGTCTCTCCACCAAACGCTACCATA
>NC_029791.2:124881237-124884683 GCF_000816755.2 Arachis ipaensis | reverse complement strand
ATATATTTTTATAATTTTATAATTTAGATCAACGGTTAAAATAACTGGTGTATCGGTACTTTCAATGCACTTGAAATGTTCCAATACTATATACTATACTCCTCTTTCTTGTCTTGTCTCTCACTAATTTATTTGCGCTTTTTTATCCTCACCCTCATGCCGCAATGCACATAAATATGTGATATCTCAATATAATGTAACACACCACACTCTACATAAAACAAGCTGCTAGCTAGCTAATGCAACGTCCAACCACTGGAAGGCTGGTAGTCTATGCTAATAATTAACAAGCCTAACTAAATTATATCAGAAAACTTTGATCAACAATAATCAAGTAATGGTTATTAGGATATAAATTAACAATATTAGGTTATGCTATATCAGAACAAGGAGCATATATTATATATATATATGATGCTACTCAGAAACACATACATATAAATAAAGAGTTCCCCAAAAAAAAAAAGTTCAACACAGAATTTGAGACAAATTAACTTTAATGTTGATGATGAGTGTATTAGAAGTTTGTTACCTTTTTGTTTAATTGGTATGATGAAACTTCCCTTTTACAATTTCATTTATAATTACTACTAAAAATTTATATACTGCAGATTTTTAGCATTTATTTAAGGATAAAGCATTATTGTGATCCATCTAGAAGAACTGTACATCATATAGGTAGCGTTTGTTTTGAGGTACTGAGACAGAGACTGAGAGACTGAGACTCAGTATCGTGTTTGTTAGTTCAGAGATTGGTACTAAAATTTCTGTCTCTGTCTCTAACATTTCAGTATTTCAGTACCTCCAAAAAGTAGGGACACAGGGGACTGAAATTTTTAGAGATGGAGACTGAAACTTTAATAACATTTTATACCTAAAATACTTTCATTTCAATTAATTAATTCCAATTTTACCCTTTGTGCAAATTAAATTAGAGTTTCATTCTTGTTTCAATTCATGTCTCCCATTTTGCACCAAACAGAATACTGAGATTTATTTCAATCCCTGTCTCTTAGTCTCTGTCTCTCAGTCTCAGTCTTTCCGTCTCTGTCTCTCCACCAAACGCTACCTTAAAGATTGGAGGTGATTAGGTTTTTTCTTCTCCTCTTCTCACCATAACCCTTCCCCTTTTTGCCAAGTTCCAGTGTGTTTCCCTTTGAGGGAAATGACAATAGCTGAAGCTCTTTTCATTTAATGGGTATTGGGTTGGGCCTTAGGTCCAATATGGATCCGATTCAATCGATTTAATCCATTGGCCCAATTTTGGACTAAATTTTTTAAAATTCTTATTTTAATTAGCCTATCTTATTAAACTATAAAATTCACATTTCTAATTTATCTTATTAAAAATTAATTTATTAACTAATTATTCGTTAATTTTACGTGGCCCAATTTTGGGCCAAATTCTTTAAAATTAATGTCAAAAATCTTATTTTAATTAGCTCTATCTTATTAAACTATAAAATTCACATTTCTAATTTATTTTATTAAAAATTAATTTATTGACTAATTATTTGTTTATTTTACAATATTTACAAATCGAATTGTTCAAATTCGAATTATACACTATAGTACTAAATCGAATCAGTGTGATTCGAATTAGTATAGAACAATGTAAATCGAATCGGCTTGATTCGATTCACTACTTGTAACAAATTATTGACAAAGCCCAAATGACTCCCACGCAGGTGCATCAGCTGGCATGACTCAAAAGTAGGACGATTTTAAAATATTAAGGAGTTAAATAAGACGATTTAAATGTTAGAACAACTTTAAGATCTACAAAAACGTTAATGACAAAAACGATAATTTAGTTTTTTTTTCTAAAACTACCCGACCACTTCATATTTCTATAAGATTTTAGATTTTAGAATTTTATTTATTGAAAATTCAACAAGAAATGAGCCAACTCGTCAAAAGATATTATGGACTGCTATTTTGAACACACAATACAAAATAGAATGGAATGAGTTTGGCTAGCTTAATAGCAGACATTAGTGGAGTGGGACAGGCTAACTCGTGTTGTAACTCCTACTTTTAAGTTTTAGCAATAGTATGTTACAACAAAATAATTGAATTTTTCCATTACCAAAAAGAATGAATTTTTTTTAATGCAATAATTTTCAATAACTCTTTATTTTCACGAAGCTTTTGATTTTATGTTATTTTTTAATTAATTAGGATTTTGTTATTTTAATTAGATATTGCTTATCTTTCTGTCTCTTTGACACAATATGTTGTGTAATGTTGCTCAAAATACTAATAAAATTGTAA
Organism: Arachis ipaensis; assembly: GCF_000816755.2. NCBI lineage: Eukaryota > Viridiplantae > Streptophyta > Magnoliopsida > Fabales > Fabaceae > Arachis > Arachis ipaensis. The sequence continues at coordinate 124,882,409 of NC_029791.2, read as the reverse complement.
TCATATTTTAAGATTTTTTCTATTTTTTACTTTATTTTTATTATTTTAATTTGTAATTCAACTAGTTTGGTGTTTTATATAAATTTTTTAGTATAAATTTCTTGAATTAAAAGTATCCTCTATCTTTTCGTATTATTTAAATTTTTTTCTTTTAATTTTTTTTCTCCTTCTAAAATTTATGTATAAATAGAAGCACCATAGATAATATGGTAAAACCCTTACATAAATCAAACCAATGCCAATATTACATAAATCACCCAAATCAAATAACGTTACATGAATATTTCAAATCTTATTTCTATATAAATTGAATTAAATTAATTTGAATTATACAATATAATAGTAAATCGAAACACATTGATTCGAATCACATGGGAGCTTTGTTTGAAGTATAAATTGAATCATTGTGATTCGAATTAGTATGGAACAATGTAAATCAAATCAATTTTATTCGATTTACTACTTGTAACAGATTATTATTAACAAAGCCCAAATCACTCCCATGCAGGTGCATCAGCTAGCATGACTCTAAAGTATAATGGTTTTAAAATATTAGAGAGTTAAATAAGACGATTTAAATGTTAGGACAACTTTAAGATCTACACAAACGTTAAGGACAAAAACGATAATTTAGTTTTTTTTTTAAAAAACTACTCGATCACTTCGTATTTCTATAAGATTTTGGATTTTAGAATTTTATTTATTAAAAATTCAACAAGAAATGGGTCAACTCGTCAAAAGATATTATGGGCTGCTATTTTGAATCGATAATACAAAATGGAATGGGATGAGTTTGACTCGCTTAATAGCAGACATCAGTGGAGCGCGTCAGGCCAACCCATGTTGCAACTCCTACTTTTAAGTTTTAGCAATAATGGTATTCAACAATAAAATAATTGAATATTTCTGTTACCAAAATAAATTAAATTTTCTTTAATGCAATAATAACCAATAACTATTACGTTATTTTAACTAGGCTCTTAATTTTATGTTCTTTTTTAATTAAATAGGATTTTGTTATTTTAATTAGATATTACTTATCTTTTGTGTCTCTTTGACACAATATTTTGTGTAATGTTACTCAAAATACTAATGAAATTGTAATCATATTTTAAGTTTTTTTTTTTTACCGTTATTTTTGTTATTTTAATTTGTAATTCAACTAGGTTGGT
>NC_029791.2:124857074-124867710 GCF_000816755.2 Arachis ipaensis | reverse complement strand
GTTGGTGTTTTTTTTATAAATTTTGTAGTATAAATTTCTTGAATTAAATTGAAATGTCAATAAGGAAGAACCATTTGGATTAAAATAAAATATCAAAAAATCAAAACGAATAAAAATAGAAATTCAACTTTTGTATTTTATTTTAAATTTCAAAAATTTTACATTTTTTAAATTTATGAATTTAAAACAGAACATTAAACGATTTCTAAAATTCATTAAAAATTATTCTTTGACTTATTAGCATCTAAAAAATTATTATCGGAACTTCTGATATTAAAAAAGTTAATATAAAGTATAGCCCTCCAAAGTGGCATAGGAGTTAAAAGTTAAATTTTTTCAGAGTCAGAAGTAACAACAGATAGTTATAAATTATAAAATGACCAACTATATTTATATAATATGTAATTTGAGAAATAATTAAAGTACAGTATAAATATAGTTGGTCAAATTACATATTGTATAAATATAGTTAGTCATTTTATAATTTATAACTATCTGTTACTTCTGATTCTGAAAAAAATTCAAGTTTTAACTCCTATGCTACCTGTTACGAACAGAGGTAAGAAGAATGAAAAATTATCTACTCAAGCATGCTTATAGGTGAGAAGAAAAGTATATAGTATAGTCCAACATCAATAAGGACCGAAGAAAAAGAAGAGTGTCAATCAAATAGCCTTGAGAGATCACCTGCAAGCCAAGAACATAGAAAATAAGGGAAGAGCTTCATAAGAAAGATAAGGATAAGCCAGAGAGGAGAAGAATTAACAGAGAGGTACTCACAATGTACTCTGCCCTTGTCTCCCCACCCTGTCATGCCTTTTGATCCTTTCCTCTAACCAATTCAGTTATGGTGCGACACTCTTTTCATCCTCTCAATTGGCATATGAGATGGGCCCTCAGGAGCAACCGTTTTGCCCTTCTTTATATCATTACCCCCTCCTTTAAAAAAAACCTTGACCTCAAGGTTGAAAGTAGAAAACTGCTGCTGTATTTCTTCATATGGTTCCCATGTTGCTGCCTCTGCTGGTACCCCATGCCATTAGATAAAAACTTGTTCTTGCCAACAGTCATTTTTCTTTACCATTCGATGTCCCAAAACCCACTGTGGTTGGACCCCCAAGCCTTGTTCATACAGCAGCAATGGTGTAGGAATATTAGTAGTCCCTGGATCTCCTCTACATTTTTTCAATGCGAAGACATGAAAAATAGGGTGTATCCTCGCTTCAGGTGGTAATTGTAGTCGATAAGAAACTTTGCCAATCCGAGCCACAATAGGTCTCATGCTCAACTTATGATTTTTCCGGAATGCCACCGAATGTTGGCGATAAAGTTGCAGTTTAACAAAAACATAGTCACCAACATTGAATTCAACTTTTCTTCGCTTACTATCAGCGTTGTGCTTCATACGCAGCTGGGCTCGCTGGCGGTTCAACTTGAGGGTGGCTAGAACCTCATCAAGTTGTTGTAATTGTTCTTGCACGGCTGGTATATCAGACACAGTATGCTCATAACGAATGAGAGGGAGAGGGTCCCTACCGAAGACAGCCTTGAATGGGGTCATTCCTATTGCCGAGTGGTGGGACGTATTGTAACTATAAGCTGCCCAAGGAAGGAGATGGTACCAATCGCGAGGATTCTCCTGAGTATAGCAGCGCAAGTACATTTTCAAACAACGATTGAGGACCTCGGTTTGTCCATCAGTTTCCGGATGATACGCAGAACTCCGAGCCAAAAGAATGCCTTGCTTGCCACAACATCGTTTCCAAAATTTACTGGTAAATACTTTATCTCGATCCGAGGCAATAGAATGAGGAATGCCATGAACGCTTACCACATTTTGAAGAAAAGCATCCGCAACCTTAGGGGCAGTAAAATCTGCCGACAATGGGATAAAATGAGCAAACTTTGACAAGCGATCTACCACCACCAATATAACTGAGCATCCATTGGATAGTGGTAGCCCAGTAATGAAGTCCATGGAGATGTCTTGTCAAATATGAGATGGGATGGGAAGTGGATCCAATAACCCGGCCGGTGGTTGAGTACTATATTTGACTCGATGACAAGTTGAACAAGTGGCTACATATTCCTTAATTGTTTTGGCCATATGTTTCCAATAAAATTGTGCAGAGATCCTTGTTAAAGTTCTATGGAACCCAGCATGTCCACCTAGTAAAGAGTAATGATACTCTCGCAAAATGATTTTGGTCAGTGGAGATGTAGCCGGAATCACCAACCTATCACCCCAGTACCACAGGCCCTGTCGGAGCTGGAGTTTTCCTAATTGAATTTCAGCTTCAGTGAACTCCTCGGATGGTGTGTAGGCCTCGAGTTCTTGTTGTAATTGGGGCAGCAAGGCACCACTTATCATGGTGAGGATGAGGAAGGATCTTGACAAAGCATCTGCCCCCTTGTTCTCGCTCCCTTTCTTATATTCTATAGTAAAATCGTAGCCCAACAACTTTGAAAGCCATAGTTGTTGTTCCGGTGTTTGTATGGTTTGAGCTTGCATCTCCTTGAAGCTCTTATGATCGGTGCGAATCATGTAAGGTCCAACATCGGTTGGGGAGGGGAACGAAGCATGCCTTATAAGGGTGTGGATACCTCTCTTTAGCATGACGCATTTTGACAAGTGAGTGTCGGGGGCTTCGGCTAGCATCCCTATCGTCAAAGACAAAACCGTGAGGCCTTGTGTGCCAAAGCAGACAATATCAGACTTAACTACAAATCACAAATTTGTCTGGGATGTTACAAATCACAAATTTGTGGCCCAACAAGTAGTGGCGAAACTTAACCACCGCTGTCAGGATCGCTTGCATTTCCCGAACATATGTGGATTGCTTTTGATTCAAACTAGAAAGCTTCTTAGAAAAGTAAGCGATGGGGTGACCTTCCTGACTAAGAATGGCCCCAATACCAGCCCCAGATGCATCCATTTCGAACACAAATTGCTTGGAAAAATCAAGTAGTGCTAACACTGGGGCGTTAGTAAGGACTGTCTTCAACTGTTGAAAGGTGGCTTCCGTGTGAGGGGACCAGTGGAAATTATCCCTTTAATAAATCAGTCAGTGGGGCAACAAGTAAAGCAAAATTTTTGATAAACTTGCGGTAATAACTGGCAAGGCCGAGGAATGCTCGAAGTTGTTTGATGGAGGTGGGAGAAGGCCATTGTTTGATTGCCAAAATCTTGGAGTCATCAACGCAAACACCCTCTCGGGAAACCACATGTCCCAAGTAATCAATTTGTTACCTTCCAAAGGAGTATTTGGATAGCTTGGCATATAAGGCGTGGGTGCGCAGCACTTCGAAGACATGCATTAAATGCTGTACGTGGGAGGACCAATCCGAGCTATACACAAGGATGTCGTCAAAGAATACGAGTACAAACTGTCGCAACACATTTGCAAAAATAGAATTCATTAAGCTCTGGAATGTGGCAGGAGCATTGGTGAGACCAAACGGCATAACGAGCCATTCATATAACCCTTGGTGAGTGCGAAAAGTAGTCTTGTAACAATCTTCCGCTCTTATTCTGATTTGATGATACCCAGAACGCAGATCGAGTTTCGAAAAAAATTGCGCACCAAACAGTTCATCAATCAATTCATCTATTGTTGGCATTGGAAAAGAGTCTTTAACAGTGACCGCATTAAGGGCACGGTAGTCAGTACAAAACCGCCATGAGCCATCTTTTTTTCTTAACCAATAACACTGGAGAAGAAATGGACTGGTGCTTGGTTGAATAATGCCTTCAGCTAACATATCTCTTACCATTCTTTCAATCTTGGTCTTCTGGCTGTGGGGGTATCGATATGGTCGCACCTTCACAGGAGGAACATTTGGAAGTAGCACAATTGAATGATCATGGCTGCATGGTGGTGGAAGGCCATAAGGAATGCTAAATATATCCTCAAAGTTACGAAGGAGCGAAATAAGTTCAGGGTCCAAATTGCATGGTAATATCAACATAGGAGGTTCCATGCTATCTTTCGACTGCACCTGCATAGTATATAGTTCAGCAATCTCATCCGTGGCCTGGAGTCATTTTAAGTGATTGAATTGTGCCTTGGCTGGTAGCTGTTGTAACTCACCCTGCAGTGTTACCAATTTTCCATCATCAAAGAATGTAATAAATTTCATTTTGTAATTTACCAAATGTGTATCAAGAGTTTCTAGCCATATATCTCCCAACACTAGTTCCTCATTAGCTATTAGCAGTACAAAAGCATTTACAAACAAAGTGTGGCCCTGGATGTTTACAGGCAATTGCTGCACTTCGCCTTCACATTGCAACAAAGTGCCATCTCCTACCTCCACCTTGAATGCGGGGTGCGTGATGCACAGTGACAATAAGTCTCTTAATCAAGGCGGGGTGAAAAAATTGTCAGAGCTACCTCCGTCCATTAAAACGTGCAGTTCTCGAGCCTTTACTGTCCCTTTAAAATGGATTGACCTTTTTGCAGGGATACCAGTCAAGGCATTGTAAGAGAGATGATGGGAATCTTCTGGGATGTGTTATCCAAAATTATCAGGCTGTTTGATCTCAGTGTTTTCCTCTTCAATTGGTGGATCCTCTGGTATTGCTTCTGTGGTTTGGATGAGTAAGTAATGTTTGGTTGCACATTTATGGGATGGAGAGAAATGCTCATCACATGTGAAGCAGGACCCTTCTCGCGTCTAAACTGGATCTCGGTGGGACTGAGTTTATGCAACTTAGTAGAGCTGGTTAGAGTGGGCAATAGTGGGGTTGTGGGGATGGGACTCAGGGTTATTGGGTTGGACCCAGGTGAGGGTTTGGGTACAGTGTGTTGGGGTAGAGGGTAAGCTGATTTCCATCGCGAGGAGGACGGGAAGAAACACTCCTCAAACAGCTTGGCTAAAGAAACCCCCTGAAGAAGAGATGCCGGCGATCGTGCCTTTACCTCACGTTTCAGTTTTAGGTGTAAACCCCCTACAAAGCAATCCAATAACAGGGTGTCGTCCATGCCATAGGTTCTTGAAACTAAATCATTGAAGGATTCAAAATACTTGCCAACAAAGGAAGTTTGTTTCAATTTTAGTAACTCTTCTCTAGGGTTATCAAATTGAGAAGGGCCAAATTGTATCTGAATGGTAATCGACAAATTCATCCAATTCTTCTTATTCAATTTTTCCCAAAGCTGAAACCACGCTAAAGCCCGCACTTCGAGGTTGACTGCGACGACGTCGAGCATTTGATCCTCCGCTACATCATAAATCTTGAAAAATCTCTCTGCCCGGTTTTCCCCATTAAATTTAGAAAAATCCATCTTCAATTGTCGTAACGATGCGAAACCAGACGAAGAATGGGGTTGTGTAGGCGAGTTTACCGTCGGGGATATGAGCTGTGCTTGTATTGTTGCCAGCGACTGGGTAATCATGGTGAGCTATTCATTGTGGAGATCGGCTTGTTCAGTGAGCTTGTTGATGGCCGCTTGCATAGTTTGCATTCGAGTATTATCCGCCATTTGAGGGTTATACTTTATATTAACTTTTTTAGTATTAAAAGTGTTTGTTAATGATTTTTTAGATGCTAATAAGTCAAAGGATAATTTTTAATGAATTTTTAGAAATCGTTGAATATTCTGTTTTAAATTCATAAATTTATAAAAATGCATATTTTTTGAAATTTGAACTAAAACACTAAAGTTGAATTTCTATTCTTATTCATTTTGATTTTTTGATATTTTATTTGAATCCAAATAAAAAGTACTTTTTTATTGACATTTATGTTTTAAAGTTAATGTAGAATAACTAAATAATTAACTTAAAAATAGTAAATGTCAATAATCTGTTATAAGTAGTAAATCGAATTAGTTCCATACTAATTTGAATTTAACCAATTCAATTTATACTTTAAACAATGTTCCTATGTCATTCGAATCAATGTGTTTCGATTTACTATTATATTATATAATTTGAAATATTTATGTAACATTATTTAATTTGAGTGATTTATATATATTGTTATTAGTTTAGTTTATATAACTGTTTTATCCTAAATAATAACAATTGAGTAGATGGAAAAAAATATAAAAGGTGACTACAAGTGACTGACAAGTCACAATAAAAAACATGTGGAAGATAAAATGCTTGCTGACCATGTTTTTGACTGATACAATAAATACCTTTTTTTGTCTTGGTTTCTAATCTTAACATTAACAAACAATATAGTTGAAAATTGAGGTGTAATTAATTTTACTTAAAATTAATAGTTGAAAATTATTAAATAAAAAATTAATTTAATTTTTTTTTTACCAAAGATATGAGATTTGAACTCGCAATTTCTTAATTGAATATAAGAAGATTATGTCATTTGAGCTATTATTCATTGGCAAAAAATTAATTTAATTAGTATCAATTTTAATAAAAACTCAGATGTAATCAATTTTAAGTGAAGTTGATACCTAAAAATTATTAGATGATTTAACTGATTTGATTAAATTTTCATCAAATATCAACTTCAGGTAAAGTCGAACATAAATTGATTGAACATAAATTTTCACCAATAATATACTAACAGAGAAGAGATGGGAAATAAGGGGAAACATCATCTAATCATACAATTCCTCTTCTTGGATTCAGCCTGACATATTTGGTTTGCCGCTACAAGCACTAGCCTCAAGTCGGTAAGAAATGTCTTCTTCTACCTGGAGCTACAGGAACTGAATGCGGTCTTTGATTCCACGGGGCTTCTTGCTACGGTTCCAGCACTCGGTATTCATGGCCACAGCCACCTATGACCTATCTGTGTCTCCGCCTCATCTTCGATGAGATTGCTTTCATTTACTCAATACCCAATTTTCTCTTTTTTTTTTTTTTCGCTATCACCTCCATCTTGTACCACACCATCACTCTGTTAGCTCTTCCCATTTTCCGTTTGCTCTATTCTGGAATTTGTCTTATCTATATGTTTAGGTAGAAACCGTAGAATGCATTCCCTCAATTAGTCATAAGTAGAATTTGTACATAACTGGAATTTTTAATCGGTCTTTTTCTATTATCAAATCAAATGTGACCGCTATATTTGTCAATCAATTTGTAGCTATTTAGCCACCGTTAATTTGGCCACCATATAGACGTGGCTAATATAAAATTATGGGACACAGACTACAATGTAAAAGGGTTGTAGTCTTATTCAAATGCTATTGAAAGGAGGTTTCAACAATTTTACTAATAAGGAGATCTATGTTTTTACAGATTGATATTTTTTTTAGATTTTTTTCTTGAATTTCAATTTAAGAGAGGAATTTTAATGTGTTGTACTCCCCCTTTATCCTTTAAGTAACAAAATGATATTTAAAAGCTTTATGTTAAATTGCAGTGCTCTATTTCTCAATTTGTAGTAAAATTAAGTAGAATGCAAATTTATGATAGATTTGGATAAAACAAGTATTAGTGTGAGTATATATAGTTTATTCTCTTCTCTGAGAGAGAGAATTTTTTTGCACAAAAAAGAAGTAATAAATAGAAAAAAATATGATATATTAAGATGATTAGCAAGTTATTTGTTAGCACTAGAATTAGAAAAGATACAATCAACGAAGATGCATATAATTGATTATATCAATTGAATTTGAAAAAGATATTGATGATTGACTGTAACAAAGGAGATGGATTAACAAAATATAATTTCTTTTATTTCTAGGTGAAAGAGAAAAAAATTCTTAATGAATCAAAGTTCGTTCAATTAATTTTTTTTTACATTATAATAGTGTAGTCTTTATTTGTATTATTTCTTTCATCAATAATATTTATTAATACTCATTATTATTTAAATAGTCACTTATTTTTATAATTATCGTAGAAATTTATCATAATAAAATTCAAAAACATAATACATTAGCATAGTTTACAATAAATTGTTGATAATAATTATATGAAAAACTATAAAATTAATATTAGATTATTACATGACATGCACGGTTACACTTGTACTGCAGACAATAATGCATGCAACATGCTACGCTGACATTTAATATCTTATAACTTTTGTAACTTTCCGTAAACGCATCTGATACAAAAGTATACTATTCTAGAATACAATACAAAAGAACACAGTGCTGAACATATAAATATATATATTTTATCATTTATGTTAGTACATGATGATCAACACGCACTACATACAAATGTCATATAAATTTTATAACTATGTTGATAAAGTATTCTAGTATGTTGTGAAAACCTAAATTTTAAAAGACAAGATGCTTTTAAACTTTGAGCTGAACTCAAACTAAAGAAAATGCTTACAACTCTATTTTTAAAATAAACTACAAACAGATACTTGTGGCAATAAAGTGTGAAGAACAACTTGTGTTTTAAAAAATAAAAGCTAAGTTAAGATATTGACTTCAACCATCTCCAAATGAATTATACAATGTTATTACTTTTTACCATTAGTATTAACATGTGCAAATAGTTGCTGCAAATATCTCCAAGTAAATTCTTAATAAAAGTTTATAACATTTAGAAAGTTGATTTAGGAGAAGATTTATCATTTTTAATTGCCTTGATATATACATATAAGTTAGTATATAAGAAACAAAAATGTAATTTTTTTTACAAGATTTTCTTATGACTACTTTGATAATAGACTCAATATTTTTGAAAGTGGAAATAGATGTATTGTACTCTGTGTACTCGGTGTTTGTATATACTCTTAGTGCACAGTTAAGAGCATCAATGGTTCTATAGGCCATGGATGATAATATCAAAGATGATAATAGATAAAAATCTTTAATTTTTTGTGGTATTTTTATCTATTATCATCTTTGTGATTATATATGTTCTATAATGTTGAATTGAGCTCCTTTCTTAAAAAAAAAAAAATTGGATACTATCTAGGCTGTTGCACACCAAGGAACAACTAGTCAACTATATACAAAGTACAAGAGCAAGCAAAAAATTGTTTCTATGAGTTGACCAGACAAGAATTTGTTTTATCTATGAAACTTACAGATTTGTGAATATTTTCGTGCTTCTGTTAATTTATCTCACCTACAATCTCTAGTACAGAGATACACTATTTGGTAAGTGTAATTTGATCTGACTTAATAAGTGCAAATCAATTATTAAAGATTTTTACTATCCTAATTAGTGTAATTAATTATTGAAAATATCAAAATTATCCATTCTATAAAAATTTAAAACTTTATTAATTGATGAAAGAGTTTTTTTAAAAAGATATAATATTTAAATTCAAAATATATTATTTATTTATTAAAAATAAAAATACCTACTAATAATATTATAACAAGTTTAATAAATTTTAATTATACCCCTAAAAATAGTTATATTAGAACATCTCTTTATACAATTGAATATATAATCAACTTTCAAATAACAAGAGTTGCACTCTTAAAATATTTTAATTTTTTTTTTATACAAAGCCATGCATGTCTCATACAATATATGAGGGACATCCTAACTTTTTAAGACTAAATATCTTGTAATACAAAGTAACTGCCACAACAATTTGACAAATATAATTTTCCATCTCACAATATATGAACTATTTATGGCAAATATCTTGTAATACACTCTGTTGTATTTGCTTCTAAGTTTTGATGGTTGATTAAAAGTAAAGGAGAAAATAGTAGGACAGAAGAGGCAAAGCTAAAAGAAAGAAAAGGAACATAATGCAAATTAAACAAAATCAAATCAAAGGTGAAACAACAAACGAGCACTACTTAATTATACAACATATATATGGCAAATATCCAAATAATTTACATATCAAGTATACTTTTAATTTACTGCTAATAGTTCACACTTGACAAGCTACTTAATTATTAATATTAATTACCACCGGCATACATGCAAGTATACATATAAATAAAAACGAACACTGTCTTAGAAAGCATCTGATACATCTATCATAATTATATCATGATGGAGTTGAACTCAAAACCACTCACTATTCTCCACAATCTGGTACCAAACAAGAACTTTTGCCAGCCACTCGTCATCAAAATCAGCTCCAAAGTGCTCTATGTTCATTTCTTGATCCTCGTTCTGAAGAAGGGGGATGAAAATGTCATTCTGTGGCAGCAATGGTGGCGTGGGGTTAGCGGAGCATGCAATTGTAGTTTTTGTATTGATCTCCTTATAGAGGTCTTGCATGAACTTTTGTACCATTTCTTCTTCCAACGGAACTTGCATCATGTCGTTCTCTAAATCTGCTCTAAGTTCCTGCAGCTTTGCCATCATAAACTCTGATGTAGAGTTTGGACTCTGTTCTTCCATCAAACAAGATATGGTACTTTTCTCTCTCTACTCACTCAAGAAGAAGTAAGAGGCAAGAACTCCTCAGTTTTGCTTTTCTGCTTCTATTAATTGATATTTAATAGCAACAGGGTCTCAAAGTTGGTGTTTTTATTTTTTTCAATAATAAAATAATTTATGACTCATCGATAATTAAATATGCGCCTATCTGTCATATGCATATAAATGTGTTTTTTCTGTAAACACTGAAAGGACTCAATTTCAAACTTAGTGCATACATTTAGATGTTTTATAAAGAAACAACAGAATGATTGTAATGACAATGAGTAATAGTTCAAATGGCATAGTCTCTCCATGATTAATTCTATCTCTTATTTTTTTTTTTAGTCTT
>NC_029791.2:124855053-124856430 GCF_000816755.2 Arachis ipaensis | reverse complement strand
ATAGGAAAATTATAAATAATATAATTTAATAAAGTATATTTTGATATATTATTTATATATGGTTTTTTTTTTTGATATAAAGTATATTTTGTCAACTAGTATATGTTATTTTTAATTTAACAAGTAAATATTAATTTTTATTATAAAATTGATTAATAAAATTTATTTTAAATATCTAAAATAATATAAAATAATTATTTAAATTCATATTTTTTTGTAATTTTTATTTAAAAATAATTTTAAATAATATAATTCAAATAATATTTATTTTATTATAATCTATTTTAATATAAAAGTTACAAAATATAAATAACGTTAATACTAACTCACTTTTAATTAAAATTAATTTTATATAAACTCACATTTAACAAATTTCAATCCAAATATACAATATTGAGGAAAAAAAAAAGAAACCATCCAAACATAAAAAAAATAAATGAGGAGCCAAAACTAAAAAAAAGGTGCTTACTATAAAGGAAACAAAATGTTTAATGAAAAGTTTGTTAAAATCTTAGGATAAGTAAATCTATCTTGAAAGAGTTAATAAGATTTATTTGTAACAGATTAAATGTGTTTTAAAATTTATCTCGAAATACTTAATAATTTATATTTCCAAGCATATAATGTGTCCATACAAATTAGCTAATAAATTAATTAAATGTATAAAATAAATATTAAAATATAAAATATATAGTTAAAATGAATTAAAAAAATATATTTATATACAAAGGTGTGGTCTTAGACTAAGGTGGTCAAGTCAGGGCAGCCAATCCACTGATGACATTTGGCACAGTAAAAGTTGGAGGGCCCATGATTTGACTCGTCTAAACATAGTAAATAAATACACTAACGAGCGGAAGGTAAAATTGTTGGTCAACACAAAATGTCATCTGTTTTTATTTAGAAATGGATCCTCTCATTTTTTTAACATTTGAAAGAATAAAATATAATTTTTTACTTTTAATTTTATAAGTAGAACTAAAATTAAATAGGAGAGAACAATAAAAAAAAAATCTTACACATCTAATTTTTTTTTTCATTGAAAAAGATTCACTCCTATTTTAATCTTAACAGTGTGGTTGTCTGGTCGAGTTGCAATATCCTGCTGCTGCCAACCACAACGGCGTAATATGTGACTCAACGATAATTTTTGGGAGTTACCACAGTAGCGCAATATTTGAAAAAAAATTTCAATGAATAGTTAGACTTCTATTTATGCAACCATTTGTATTTTTATAATTCAAATAGTATAATTTTTTTTTATTTAAAAATTTTTTATTTAAGTCTCATTCTTAACTTAAAAAAAAAAATAATAAATTATATCTCAAATAACATAATCTTTTCATCCATATTTATAGTTAAAAAAAAACCCATCAA
>NC_029791.2:124831163-124845928 GCF_000816755.2 Arachis ipaensis | reverse complement strand
TTTGTTAGCTAAACTCTATTAATTATCTAACGAAATTATTATTTATATTTTAATAGATTTAGACATGAAATCTTTTTAGACTAATTTGTGACCTATTAATAAAATTAGATTTTAAAATCAATCTGAAAGTATTTTATGACAAAGATCAAACACAGGCCCACACTGCAAGCTCCTAACAGACCCTCCGACCCATTTTCACCGCTAACAACACGAGAGCTAGCTACACGTTTAAAGTCTCACGTAATTAACAGACATTCAAGAATATATACTAAAATAAAATCAATTATAAATTTATAATATATCACTAACTTAGGAAAACACTAAACTAACATCTAAAACTTTTAATAACACATTGCTGCCTGCCTGCGTACTTGGCTAAACGAGTAAGAAAAAATTCCGTTTTATATAGAATAGATAGAACTCAAAACACTAATGCACAGATTTGTGAATTCTTCAGTCCAATAACCAGACTACAGTATTTTTCTTGAGTTTCCGTGTTACAGTGGTTACACATTTTTCAGTTTGTACGTAAAGGCAGAGAAGGAAGGTAAAGAGAAACCAAAGTAACACAGAAAGGAAAACAAAAAAGTGGTGGTATGATATGAGTTATTGATCGACGTACTACTAGTTTACAGGTATAACGGAAGAAGGATCAGATTGAATCATTGTCAAGCCCAGATTGCGAGCGAAGACATCAATCCAGCCCCAAGAAAAAGCATACAGTAAGATACTATCTGCAGCCTAAAATTACAACTCATTCTTTTGCTAAGAAAATCTGCCGCTATCAAGTCCACTAACGCCATGTACACCAATATCCCTGCTGACAAAGAGTCCAGTATGCCCTCCGTGACCAGTGCACCCGCACTGTGAGGGTTATACACCGACGCGATTGCGGTTCCGATCCCAACACCGGTGGGTGTGGTCAGTGCAAAGAAACAAGCCATTATTGTTGCGGATGAGGTCTTGAATTGTGCCTGGGAGATGCACCCTCCCAGTGCAAACCCTTCAAAGAATTGGTGAAAAGACAATGCTGCAATTAAGGGTCTTATGGTGCATGGGCTCTGTGAAACCCCCAGAGACAACCCAATTATCACTGAGTGCGACACTATTCCAAGCTCCAGCACCTGCAATATAATCACAAGTCACAATCATGATCATGAAGTGTTAAAAAGCATTTCATTTTGTTCTATTTTGTTAAGAGGAATGCTAGGAGGCCAGCAATTTTAGTGTTTTGTAACCATTAATTGGCTATTAATAGTGTTTTTAATGGTGTGAAATTACATCTAACGGTGGAAAATCACCCACTTTTGTTTTGATAGTTAAGTGCTGGACAGAAAACACAAAAGTTGCTGTACTTAGACTTTTCCATTTGTTACCGCAGTGATAAAAAAGCTACCTGAGAAACAACCACGTGGCGGACGTCACTATCCTCCTCCTCATGCGTGCCGTGGACATGGCCGTGGTCGTGGGGCCTGACGCCGCCACCAATGCCATGGCAAGCATCCTGGCCATGGGGGTGGTTATGTCTATGGTGAGCAGCGTGCGCGTGCATTCCCACGATGTGCATTCCACCCTTCTCTTCTTCTCCAAAAACCTTCCCACTCCAATCCTTCGCCTCCACGATCCCGTCTTCTACGCCGGATTCCGAAGTTCCGACTCGCGCCTGCTCCTCCACCGCACGGTTCACCCCTTGCTTCCGCTCGTAGTACTGAGTCCCCACGAAATCAAGCAGCAGCGTCAAGAGAGCCGCCGTCATAGCGAAGAACCCCGTGAACGGAAACTTGTGCCACGGTGACGTTGGTAAGCACGGGTTGTTCAGCGCATCAGTAGCGTCTGATAGCATATGGACGAACCCGGTGGCGAGTANCGGCGACGAATAGGTTTCCGTCTGTTCGGAGGAATCTGCGGTGTTTTCCGATGAGCGGAATGGCGATCCCAGCCATTCCGGCGAGCAGGATGGAGGCGATGGCCACGAACTTGAGAACGAAGGCGGCCGAGTCATCACGGCAGAGCTCGGCATCCCGGTCCCCGCACGCCGCCATGAATTCCGGCAGTTGCTGGAAAATCGATGCTTTGGGGAAACAAAAGCACCGGTGTGGAAGAATTTAGAAACTCCCTTTACAAAATTTAACTAGTGTGAATTTTTTGCAATATTAGAAAAGATTCCTTCGGATCTACGAAGCACCCTAATTGTAATTGGAGCGTTCATATCAAATTGTAGATTGGTGTAGCGCGTTAGTCACGTACCTGAATGAAGACGAGTATTCGATAGGAATTGCTGGAGTGGTGGCCAGATATCCTGTGAATAAAACAATTGAAAAAGAATGATCATTATTCATCTAGGGAAAGTGGAGAATAAAGAGAAAAAAAAAAAGGGAAAAAGGAACGAAAGGGAGAAGGGAAGAAACCTCAATCAGAAACATGGGATGATGATAGCACTAGAGGGATATTTGGGAGAGTGCGTATGGGTGGGGGTTATAGTAGAATAGTTGGATGCGGAGGAATCTGAAATATTAATAATGAGATGAAGATGAAAGGGAGAAGGAGGAACATGAAGAAGGGAAGAGAATTGGGTAAGAGAGAGGGTGTCGTCATAGTGAGGGTGTTGAGAGGGGAGAGAGTAGGAGGGGGTTCCTTCGCCTGCTGACTGTTTGCAAGGAAATGAGCGCGATAGTGTCGACATTCTTTCATCACATCTCCTCTCTCTCTCTCTCTCTCTCTCTCTTACTTTTATATCTGGAAACACCAACACGCTGCACCTATTTAAATATTCAATTTACGAATTACTAAATTCTTTTCTTTTCATTACAAGAATGCATGGATCTAGACATTAGGTCATATTTTAAACATCCACCGCACAACCAGCCTCGCAATTTATACATTAAATATTATAAACATATGTATAAAAATATAAAAAAGAAATATAAAGTAGAATTCAGTTATGAAGTGTTGTGTTAAATAATAGGAAATGTCTAACATGTTTTACTTTCTAACATTTCTATTTATTTTCGATTTTAGTTTTTCCAATTGAACATGACGCTTTTGTGTTTTCTTGCATTTTTTATTGCTACTACGAATGTCCATGGCTGGGCTGGGCCGAGTTTAATTAGGCCAAATTTAAAAAAATGTTGGATTTATTTTAACTTACTTCGAAAGTGATTTAAAATAAATTAGATTAAATTTTANTATAATATGACATTATTCATTTTATTTTAATACAGCATTACTTAATATTTTTTATGTAATTTTTAATCATTTTTCTCATTTCAATTTTACTCTAAAAAATTCTTATCAATTATCATCAGTTTAATTTATTGTCAATGGAGACATCGTATAAAATTGTCATCAAGCATTATTATACAAATCATGAATTTGATTGAAATTTTTTAGTGTTTGATTTATAAATTTGTTAGCATCTGATATCTAAGTTTATTAGAGTTTGTTTTATAGTTTAGTTGGATTTGGTCAAGAATTCAAATCATGAATTTTGATAAAGGTTTAGTTCAGTTTGATTAATAATAAATCATGAATTTGTTTGTAGGTTTTTTAAATGTATGCTTTTCTAGGTATATTGGAGTTTATTTTTTGAGCTTATTAGATTTCAATTGAGGATTTAGTTGGAATGTGGTTATTTTGGATTTTGTTAAAAAGATGTTTAGGTTTGATCCGTGGATTTCTCAGTGTGTAATTAAAAGTTTTTTTTTTTTTTGTTTGCTTTAATCAATAATGTAATTTGTGAATTTGATGGTAGATCTTTTGGAATTTGATTTGTGGACTTGTTATGTTAGCATTTGATTTTTGAGTTTATTAGATTTTGATACGAAGTTTGGTTGGGGTTAACAAGAAAGTTTTGTAGAAAATTATTTAGACTCTTATTTGTTAATGTTTGATTGAAAATTTTGTTGGATATTAGTACAAATTATAGATTTGATGATAGGTTTTGGGAGGTTGATTTGTAAGTATATTAGGGTTTGATTTTTAGATTCATTATATTCTCATAGGCGATTTAGTTGGAATTTCAATTTTTAATTATGAAATTTAATTTTGATTTGATTTGAAGAATAAGCGTGGTTCTTGCATCAAGGAAAAAAAAAGTGTTTTTTTAGTAAATATTATTTTAGTCAGTGTTATGTAATTTGTTGAATCAAGATTTAGTGCTTGTTTGTTATTTTGATAAAAAAAAAGATCTTTTTTCAATGAAAAAAGATTTTTTTTTATTTTTTAGTGTGTTTGGCAAATTTCTAGTAGTAAAAGTAAAAGTATTAGAAAAATAAAAAAAATATCTTTTTTGAGAAGCTGTAATTTACATTTTTTTTTAAAAAAAAAATTTCTCTTCAAAAAAAGATGTTTTTCATTTAATAAATAAACAAAAAAGTACTTTGATATCGTTATACCCAAACATAATTGATAGATAAAAAGATTTTTTTTGCATGAGATACCCAAACATAAAATTACTTATACTTTTCCATAAGATCTTTTAAAAAAAGATAACTCAAAAAAAAATCTTTTCTTAGAAACTCACCCAAACAAGCTCTTAGATCTTAACTCTTATATGATAAACATAATTGATATTTATTATTTTTTAATTTATTGTTTTTATGAACATCGTAGATATTAATAAAAAGAAATCAAAGAATCACAATTAACAATTTATGATTTAAGCAAAACAACACATGATTGAGCTATATACTCCAAAGATCATGTCATTCTAGAATAAGAAGCTGCTGCACTTGTGATCAAAGAATAAAGAAGGAAGGATTCCCTCTCCAATACTAACGGTTATAACATTGATTTGTGCAAAGGGCTAGTTGGATCAAAAAGAAAATTTTTCTTACATTGAAGAAGAGATCAACAAGCTTTATATATCATGATTTGTCCACGGAATAAGGTAACTAATTTGAGCTAATTCAGATAATATACACACAGTTTTTGCTTTCTTGTTTTTAAGTGTGTTCCAATATCTCTATTGTTTAAAATTACATTTGTATTGAGAGATATAAAAAATAAAGAGAGTTAATTCATACAAAAGTCATTTACACTTTTATTGGAGTGATTGATTTAAAAGTGCACTAGGATTAGAATACACTTGGTTTCCATTATCTAAGTTGAGTTAGCACTTAGAAATTATTAAATTTGGGTTAGTTCAGATGAGTTACAAAAATATGAATATCTTGAATTGGTATTTGTAATATTTTTTGATTATAGTGAAAATTCCACCATTATTTATAGTGGAGACTGAATATAGATCACATTACACTTCATGACCGAACCAAGATATATCGCGGTGTCACTTATTCTCTAACTCTCATCTCTGCACTATCATTTTCTATTCTTTTACTTCGAGACAAGCAAAAGGCAAAATAATCTCTCATTTCATGATTTCTGCACAATCAATTTTATTAATTTTAAAAAATATTTTCTTGATTTAATCCTCCCTTCTCAACTTACTTGAAAACTTTCAATTGACATAAGATTTTAGACTCAAGGAACTAACTTAACAATTTGGAATTAACGATCTATGGCAATCAATATTATTGCATACACTCTAATGAAAGAATAATCCAATAGTAGGCCACCATACTTCAATGACACTAAATATGCCTATTAAAAAGAAAGGATGAGGATCATCATGCAATCCATCGATTGCAACGTCTGAAAGATCAT
Organism: Arachis ipaensis; assembly: GCF_000816755.2. Classification (NCBI taxonomy): domain Eukaryota; kingdom Viridiplantae; phylum Streptophyta; class Magnoliopsida; order Fabales; family Fabaceae; genus Arachis; species Arachis ipaensis. The sequence goes on along the minus strand of NC_029791.2, from coordinate 124,840,264 downwards.
TCTCAATAGATCAGACATTCCTACCAATGTCAATACGGAAGAAAATATTGTTCCAAAAAAGGATAATGAATGGAACGACGAAGACAAGAAAGAAGTGGAGCTAAAGGCCAAAGCTATTAACATGATACATTGTGCAATTAGTTTCGAGAAATTTAGAAAAGTTTCAAAGTATAAAACCACAAAGAAGATATGAGATAAGCTGTTGTTCACTCATAAAGGTACCAAACAAGTTTGAAAAACTTGTATTGGCATGCTTATGAAGGAGTACGAAATATTTTTTATGAAAGAATATAAAGGCATGGACGAGATGTTTAAAAGATTCTTCATGATCATTAATAATCTTGATGCTCTCGTAAAGAAACACACTGAAGAAGAGCTCGTGAAAAAATTCTAAGAAGTCTCACCAAAAAATGAAAAACCAAGAGCATAGCAATTGCTGAAGGAAACAATTTTAAAAAAATCTCCTACGACGAGATGAGAGGAAATCTGCTAGCTTATAAAATAACTCATCATGAACCAAAGAATAAAGATTGTGTTAAAATCCAATATCTCCTCCAAAGATGAAGAATTAGAAGATGATCTCTCTGATAATGAGCTCGTCTTCTTCGCTGGAAGGCTTAGGAGAATGATGAGATAAGGTGGAAAGGAAAATAATCTTTTTCAAAGGACTTCAAAAGGGATCAAAGCAAGGTTATCTGTCATCACTATAGAGAACTTGGCCATTATAGATAAGACTGTCCACAAAAGAAAAAGAAGAACAATAATAAAAAAGAGTAAATAACTATTTCTGACCATGAAAGATTCGAACGCTGATAAAATTGACCACGAAATAACTAAATGAACTTTGTACTCGTGAAAGATAAATTATGTTCAACAAAAATATCTAATCGTTAAATTTTTATTAACTTCATTAACACATTAAATTCCAAAATTAACCCTACCACCAATCATTTTCAACCTTCAACCTCCTGTTATGTCTCCTTCATTTCTTCTTCCATTCTAGAAACAAAATGAAAAATAAAAAAATCCTAAACTTAAATCTGTCTCTTTTTCGAATCTGTCTACCTTACTCATTTTTTTGTCTTTTTATTTTTTAAAATCATTCATAGTAATTACAATTTAATTGATTATAAAAAACATAATTTAAAATCATGATAAATAAGCAGAGAAGCTTTAGCATTAGCAATAGTACATGAACGTGGAGGAAAGAAGGGGTTTGAGGAGAGAAGGAAAAAGTGGGATTCAAGAAAAAGAAAAGAGTGCCCTCATGAGAGTTAACGGTGAACTTAATGCCAATGGCCAAAGAAAAAGAAGAACCCTCATGAACCTCTTTGTTCAAAGCAGAGAGGGTTACCAGAATAGCAAACTCCATGATGGTTCTAGAAACATTTATAGGAAAGGACGACTTCTAGTTTTGAATGCTCAATTCAAAATGGGCTACTTCTAAAACTAATGAAAAGGAGCATTTTGAAGGCTTAAAGGGAGAGAACTTGCTGAAATGGAATGGAAGTGGGTTATGTTGGTTTTCGAATTTGGTGTCATTAAATGTGTAGCTACATGGCGAGCAAGAATAGGACTTAGAGTTTTTTAGTTTTTCATTTTGTTTCTGTAATGGAAGAAGAGAAAGAAGAAGAAATGAAGAAGGAGGCATGAGAAGAGGTTGAAAATTGAAGATGATTAGTGACAGGATAATTTTAAAATTTAATGTGTTTTTTAAATGGAGTTAATAAAAATTTAACAATTAGATATTTTTGTCAAAGATAATTTATCTTTCATGAGTATAAAATTCATTTAGTTCTTCCATGTTCAATTTTGTCAATATCCAAATCTTTCATGGTCTGAAATGGTTATTTACTTTACAAAAGATAGAAGAAGAAGGTTCTTATGGTATCAGGAGAGGATCTTGAAAATGACACTAATGATAAAGATTTTGATCATGAATCCCAGATTTATCTCATGACTAATCAAACTGGTTATGATGAGGTAGACTTTACTAAGCTTCCTACTAGATAATTGTATCATTGTATGTTATTATTGATGATTTAACTAAAAATTCTGCTAAACTTTTTGATAAATATAGCAATTTTTAAAAGAAAAATGATGCTTTGAAATTGAAAAATGCCAAGCTCAAAGAACGATTAAGCATGACAGAATCCTCCTTTGTTTTAAAACAAGAAAATGAGCTTTTGAAAATTGAAAAATTAAGAATCTAAAATTGAAGAATTCGGCTGTTGCATCAAATGATGTTCTTGCTGAAAATAAGAAATTATAAGAGAGGATCAAGAACTTAAACATTAATTTAACAAAGTTTGTTCAATATTCTGAAAATTTGGACAAAGTTCTAGCTAGCTAATCAAAGGTCATTTTTTATAAAATCTAATATTGGTTTTGTGAAAGAGAGAAAACTAATTTTAAAAAATAATTTTGAAGCCTCTTCCTCCAAAACCAAAAGGGCTGAATATGTTTTTAATAAAAATCACATGGCCACTTCTTTCAAAATAAGAATATTCTTTATCATTTAAAATTTTTTCAACAAGAAGCAACATTTATTCTAATTGAAATAGAGATGAACATTCTTCTCCTCAATGTTTCATTCACAAAAAGAAAATTAGTAATTATGTTTATAATATTGTTTGTGATTATAATATTTTTGGACAATCAAAAAGAATTATTAAAGAATTTAAGTTAGGTTGGATACCTAAAATTTCATGAAAACTTTGTAGATTTGTCTTGTATTTAAGAAAAGCAAAGACATGTGGAATCTTGATAATATGACTGAAGAATTTTTCATTAAGCTAAATGAATATGATAGTAGATTTGTGACTTTTAGAGATGATGTTAAAGAAAAAATCACAGCCATTAAAAAAAAGTAGGTAAAAACTTTTCATCTTGCATTGACAATATATTACTTATTGAAGGATTAACAGATAACCTCATTAGCATAAATCAATTATGTGATAATAATTATATGGTCATCTTTAGAAAAATCAAATGCAAAGTGATAGATGAAATTTCTAATTCTATTTTATTCATGGCCAAAAAGTGTGACAATGTTTATGGTTTAACACTAGATGAATTAAAAAATCAAAATGCAAAATACCTTTTTTCAATTGATTTTGAAAAATAAATTTGGCATAAGAGGTTAGGACATGTAAGCATGTTCCAAATCTCTAAATTAGTTAAAAAGAATTTAGTGAGAGATCTTCATAACATAAAGTTTGACAAAGATATCACTTATGATACTTGTCAAATGGGCAAGCAAAATAAAATCTTTTTTAAATATAAGGACGGCGTCTCTATTAAATATCTTTTAGAGCTTTTAAATATTGATCTCTTTGGTCCTACTAGAACTCAAAATCTTGAATATAAAAGTTATTATATGGTTATAGTGGATGACTATTCTAGATATGATAGGATAATTTTCTTTACTCATAAGAATGATGCTTTCAATCTTTTCAAAAATTCAATAGGAATGTTCAAAATAAAAAATATTTGAAAATTGTTTGTATAAGAAGTGATCATACAAAAAAATTTGAAAATTATTTTTTGAATCTTTTTTGTGATGAGAATGTCATTACATATAACTCATTTTGTCCAAGAACACCTCAACAAAATAGTGTAGTGAAAAGAAAGAATAGAAGCCTTCAAGAGATGGCTAGAGCAATGTTATGTGAAAGTGACATTCCAAATTTTTTTTAGGCTGATGCAGTGAACACTGAAAGTTATATTTTAAACCAAACCATCATTCGCAAGTTTTTAAAGAAAATCTCCTATAAGCTATGGAAAGAATCTCCTCCAATTATAAAATACTTTCGTATCTTTGAATAGAAATGCTTTATTTTGAACACAAAAGAAAATCTTGGTAAGTTTTATCCAAAGAACTATGGAGGAACGTTCATTAGTTATTACACAATTAGTAAAACCTATAGAATTTATCTTAAAAACTCTAAAACTGTTGAGAAAATTATACATATCACGTTTTGTGAGATTAATGATATTTCTAGTATTCATATAGATGATTACAGATGATAAAGAGGTTAAAAATGGCTCTGGACAAGGTGTTGTCCCTGAAATGGTATTAAATTCTGCAGATGTTACTGCTAATAAAAATTCTGGAGACAAAATAAAATTATCTTTTGATTCTTTAGGAGACAATACGATTGCAGAAAATTCAGAAACTGCAGAATTAATACCTAAACCTGCTCCAAATATTTTCAAATTGAGAGAATAGAATTCATGCAGAATTATCCTAATCAATTCATCATAGGTGATTTTTCACATGGAATTACAATAAGATCATCTACAAGAAGACTAGAATCAAACAATTTTGTCTTTATCTCAACAATAGAACCTCAAAACATTGAAGAGGTTCTTGAAGATTCGTCTTGGTTTAAAGTTATGAAAGATGAACTAAAAAATTTGAAAAGAATAAGGTCTGGACTTTGGTTCCAGATTCGAATGACAAAAAGTCAAAGGAACAAAATGAATATTTAGAAATAAACTTGAAGAAGATAGTAAGATTGTGAGAAATTAAGCAAGGCTTGTTGCACAATGATATAATCAAGAAAAATAAATAGATTTTGATGAATTATTTGCTCTAGTTGCTCTAAGTTGGTTAATAAGTTAGTTTATAACTAATTAGGATAATTAGTTAGATAAATTAATTTAGAATTTACTTTAGGATTGAAGTTAGACTAATTTAGACTTGAATTTAGGTTAATTAAGTTAATTTTATTATTAATTAGGATTTAAATTTAGATTAATTATTTTTACAAATGTTATTAATTTTTTATTATTAATTTTTATATTTTACTAACTTTATTTCTATTTTAGGATTTTTTTTTTGTTGAACGTCGTATGGCATTAATCGTGGGTTATTCGTGCTAATATATACGTGGATTGTTCGTGCTATCTCTAAACGTGTTAAATTGTTTAAGTTTTATGTTATACTTACTTTTTCTAAGATACAGTTTTAGGACAAAAGTATAAAAAGATTATCTAGTGGCGCCTTCTTGTTGAAAAATTGCGAAGTAATAAGGGATTACGCACTAGAACAACAAAGATTTGATATTTTATTGAATGCGTGTTTATTTTAGTTTATGCTTACAATTTCTCTTAAAAATTGATAAATTTTTTGGTGAAAAACTCTACCGAATTTTCGTTAAAATTGTTTAAAAATATATTTGATTTATGAAAAAAATAAAAAATATATTTAGTGGAGGACTCTAATTATAAAATAAACACTGTCAAAATTCTAAAAAAATTAATAAGTTGTGTTCTTGGTTGAATTCTAGGTTATTTGTTTCAAAATGATTTTAAGTTATCGTTTGTGGATGTATAATAGGAATAACGGTCAAATGGGGAGTTTAAAACCTAGGTTCTTTGAGGGGGTTGATTAATTTGTTGTGTATGTCTTCAATATAAAATCTTTTAGGTCTCAAGGGGTAACTAGGTGTCCGTGTTATAAGTGTTGACTGACTAAGTTATTAGGACCTTCGGATATAACCTTCACCTTTACTGTAATAGGATTAAGAGTGGATATTGGGAATGGATTGAACACAGAGAAGTTGATGAGCAGAGAATCAATCAGTCTACACCAAATTTCAATAGGTCTGGTCGATCAAGGAGGGTTCGAGTCGTTAGAGAAGTGAATTTGGGAGAGGTGAATTGGAAGGTAACTAAGAGAGATACAATGAGATAGTATTTAATGCAATCGGTGTTAATGATATAGAAGATGTTGAATAAGAGCCTAACCCAAAGATAGAGAGATTTTATGATCTGTTAAAATATGCCACAGAACCGTTGTTTGAGGAGTATATTCACTCAAAATTATTTGTCTGCATTACAATGATGAGTAGTAAGTTTGAGTCAAATCATACCTAAGAGTCTTTTACTAAGTGAGCCACCCTTGATAACGAATTAGTACCAGCCGGGACTACTGGCATCTCTCAGAGCCATTATGAAGCAAAGAAACTAGCTTCGAAGGGGTTGTTTGCTGTATTACAAGGGGATATAGACCTTACTGCTTGTAAATTTTGTAATGCACTGAGGTATTAATTAAGTAGACAGAAAATAGATTGGTAAATGAAGGTTAAATAGAGTTTCAAACAAAAGGATGCACTACTTATCCCTAATCTCTAAGCTAAAAAAAATTATATGCTTTGATGAGTTCGGCCTCTCACATGACATGGCATAGTAACAACAAGAGAGACGATGGTTTTATGATGCACCTGTCATACGAAGAGTCTTGAAAGTACTTTGATCAGGTCCATTCTACATTTGTGAGCGAATATAGAAATGTTAGATTAGTTTTGTACTCTGATAGATTTGCACCAAACTCTAATTTTGGTAACACGTACTCTTGTTAGCTTATTGTGGTGACTCTTTATAACCTACCTCTCGAAATGAGCATGAAAGAGCGATACATGTTCTTAACTTGTATCATACTTGGTCCAAGCAATTCAAAGGCCAAAATTGATATGTTCTTGCAACCCTCGGTGGATAAGTTGAATGAGTTGTGAATTGATGGTGTAGAGATATATGATATTTTAACTAAAACAAACTTTCAAATGTATGCTGCATTGATGTAGACCATTAACGATTTTTCTGCGTACGAGATGTTGTCTGGTTGGTCCACTCAAGACAGAATATTGTGTCCCATTTGTATAGAGGATACAAAGTCATTTTGATTGAAGAATGAAGGTAAGAATTCATGGTTCGATGGTCGTTGAAGATTCTTCGAGTTTGATCATCCTTTTTGGTGTAACAAAAACTCATTTAGGAAGAATAAAACTGAACTAGAAGAGGAACCCGTCAGGTTGAGTAGTTTAGAAGTGTGACATCGAGTCAGTAGTATTCTTAAGATCGTCGAGAATGGAGTAGGGTTGAGACCTTTGGGAAATGGCAGGAAGCATAATTTTTGACAAAATAAAGTATATTTTGAAAGTTACCTTATTGGAAAGATAACTTGGTTAGTCATTATCTTGATGTGACCCATATTGAAAAAAATGTCTTTGATAATATCATACACACGGTAATAGGCGACGAGTGAACCAAGGATAACGATACGGTTAGGTTAGACTTGATGGACACTTGTAGGCGGCCAGATCTGAACTTAAAGAGACTTGACAACGGTCAATAGTCTAAACCAAAGGTTATATTCGTTCGAACGAAGGGTCAAAGACAAAATATTTGTAGGTGGATTAGGTCACTCTTAGGTCGACTGTTATGGATGATGACATCATTAATCTTAGAGTAGACGACAACATGCTACTAGTAGAGGATGACGATGATTAAAAAAAAAAGGGGGGGTAGATGGAGATAAAGAAGAAGAAGACGAGTTTGATAATTAAGAAGTTACCTCAAAAAAGGAGAATGAACCAGAGAAAGAAGATGATGAATCCGAATAAGAGTAACCTAAGTATAGTTTAACTAGCTTGTTATATTTTTAAACTTTAATTAGATTGTTACATAATTACATTGTACGCTAGCCACATAACTATTTTCATTTTTCCTTTAGGTAGACTACCGCCTCTGTGGAACCAAGGAGATGTCAATGATGATACCTATCAAGACTCGTAGTGATTAGGGTTTGTTATGCTTTGTTTGAAAATATTTTATTTCTTTAATTTTTATTCTGTACACCTAATATTTACCTTATATATAGTTGACTATTTTCATTAAAAATATTTCTTGATTTTTACTAATTGAGATTTGACTATTAATTGTTGATTATGGGATTCTAATAGGTACAAAAAAATTATTGTTATCATCGAGTTTACTATTGGTTAATCTGAAGGTAATGTGGCGCGAAACCATAGCACATGGCGCTAAACTTATCGTTGGAATTTGTCTGATGGTAATCACCTCCATATTTTTGCCAACTATTTAATGGAACTCGTCGCTAATTCTATCAAAAATTACCGTCGAATTTTAGAATCCGATGGTAATTAGTTACCGACGAGGAGTTTATCATTGGATTGAGTCTGACGCTAAATTCGATGGTACTCAGAGAATTTCTTGCAATGCCTCCTCCTTTTTCTGGTTGTTTCTTCGTCTTCTTCTTGTTTTTATTTTTGTTAAGAAGGTGAAATAAGAAGAATTATGAGTAGGTAAAAGAAGAAGAACAAGAAGAGGTTGGGGAGTTTTGAATTGTGTAGAATTTATATAAAAAAATAGCACTAAAATATTTTAATTGTGACATAAGAAGTTTCTTAATTTTGACACCGAAATTTCTTAACCGTAACGCAAATTCTTGTTAAAAAGGCGAAATAAAAAAATTATAAGAATGTGAAATAAGATGATGGTGATGTTGATGATGATGATGAAAAAGAAGAAGAAGAAAAAGAAAAGTAAAAGGAGGAGAATGAAGAAGAGTTTTAAATTGTGCATAATTTATTAGAAATAGTAATGAATTTTTTTAATCGTGACACAAGTTCTTATTATAGAGGGTGAAACAAGAAGGAAAAAAAAAACGATGAACAAAAAGAGACAAAGGAATGAGAGTTTTAAATTGTGTAGAATTTATTAAAAAAATAGTACCGAAATTTTTTAATTGTGACACATAAAATTTCTTAATTTTAACATTGAAATTTCTTAATTGTGACACAAAACTTTTTAACCAAATTTTTTTATTATTAAACTATGGTATTAAACTCATATATAACATGTCTAACCATTTCTGTGTCATTTATAACAAGTTGTTGTATTTTTTGTTCAAAAATATATTTGAGTGTATTTTGTTGGTTGAGTGAGTTAAGATTTTAAATTTCTATTTTTTTAAAAATTTCTTGTGTCATTTATAAAAAATTTTGGTGTTATTTTTAACAAATTTCTTGTATTATTAACCTAAAATTTTTATATCACTTTTATTATCCTTAAATTAATCATTTGATATTGAACTAAGAAAAAAAAATGATAAAGATAATAATAAAGGAGAAAAAAAATCAAGGTTATATAAAAAAAAGACACGATGATAAGGACAATAAAAATGAAGAAAAAAATAATAAAACATAAATAAAAATATATAAATTTAATTTAGTCAAACTAAATTAAAAAAAAAACTTCATCCTCTATTTTTTTTATATAAATTTTTTATATAT
>NC_029791.2:124824406-124830859 GCF_000816755.2 Arachis ipaensis | reverse complement strand
TATGACAACTAGTAAATGGGTAAAAAAATTCATGAAAATCCAAAATTCAGGTCATAATTAATTATTTAATATTGTTGTTATGCATAGGAAGGATGATGAATGAAACTGAAAATGAGCATGCAGTAGGCACTAGGCACCGTTGCCTTACTACATAACGTTAAAAGGGGTCCCACGTGGGGTCTTTGGTCCACCTTTGGACCCTGGGGTCCTTCTCATTCCAACATTCGAACCACCACCTGACCTAACTATTTTTCTTTCTTTTCCTTTTCCTCTCATTCGAAGGAACCCCCATAGTCAAATCAAACCCCAAAACCCAAAACCTCACACCAAATTTCATTTTCACCGATGGGTTGGGTACCAAGATTCAACGCAAGTCGTATATGGCTACCTGCATTTCTCTTCTCTCTTTTCATCCTTTTCTTCACTCCCACTATCCCTCGCTCCCACAACCACCACCATTTCGTTGACATGCGCAATCTTCTCGGTAACCACGCTCGCTTCAATCTTCAACCATATTAATCACTTCTCTTGTTTTTGTTTTCCTTCTTCTCATCGTTTCAGCTTCTCGCTCTTTTGCAGGAGTTCCCAACACCATCAATGTCATCACAAATTTCCCTTTCTTAGTTGTGGGTGTTCTGGGCTTTGTTCTAGCCCTCGATGGAGCTGTCTTCTACATAAGGTTTTCCACTATTCTTCTCGCCATTTTAACTAAAATTGCTACGATCGCTGTCTTCAGATGATAGCAGTCCTTTTTTTTCAGTTCTCAAGGAGAAGTCTATGCTTGGGTAGTATTCTATGCTGGAATGGTAGGCGTGGCTTTTGGTTCTGCTTATTACCATTTGAAGCCTGACAACCACCGTGTGTTGTGGGACACTTTACCGGTTGGTATTGCAGACCAAGTGTTCGACGTTTATTCTCTGATTCTTATCCCTTTTTTTTTTTATACTCTGTGGTGTTTGAGTTTAAGTAGTAAATAGAAGACATTTTCCAACTGCATGATGGATTCGTTTTGATGAGAGGCTTTCTGATTAAACTAACACATTAACAGTAGATACTTTTGATGGTGTAACGAATTTTCAGTTCCATATGCCACTCACCGAATGGAATACTCGTAATTTAGCTATGGAAATTAACAAATTTCATACTTGTTCTTGTACTAGTTTTCCAGTAACTCTGTCTAAATGCATTTTTTTTCCTTTACAAAGTTGCAATAATGTCTGGGAACTGCTATTCTTGCATCTCTTTTCACTCAAACGTTCACTGGTTTTGTCAATGCCAGATGATGGTGGCATTTTCTTCGCTTTTTTCTGCATTGGTTGTTGAGAGATTCGGCCAGAGGATCGGGTTGTTCTGCCTGTTTGCACTCATTTTTGCTGCCGTTCTTTGTGTAGTTTATGAACGGTTAGTTCTTCTTTTCCTTACATACTTTAAAATTGCTGTTTCTGTCTTTGAATTCATTCTTCAAGTCAAGGTGCTGAAACAGTATGAGTATCCCAGTTTTCGTCTGAATTCTGTCTTCTAGTTGGTTGCAGAAATTATAATGACATTCGGTTCTGCATGATATTCCAGTTGACTCTTCCTCTAGCTATTCCAGTAATAGCATTTATGTATAGCTCCAAGTACACTCACTCAAGATATTGGTTTCTGGCTACAGGTAATCTCATAGACGTTTGTAATGCTTTGGTTTTAATTTGCTTTATTTAGTGTTTGCTCTGTCGACTGCCATCATTGCCTTGATGAAATAGCAGTAGGAACAGGAATAGGAAACTCTAAGAAAAGAAGTAAACTCTTATGCCATTCACAGCTTTATATTTTCTACCAAATGAACTTTGGTGGGTACCTTACATAAACTGTATAATTGTATATATGGGAAAGGAAGATGTCACTCCACTTGTTGGTCACACTGCTAATGCCCTATATAGTGGACGCTTAAGGACTTCTTCATTTGAATGGAAACTAGTGGTATTTTCTTACAACAGGGTGGATTTCATGTAATGATGTAGCCAGTTTGATAGGGATAGGGATAAGATAAAGGGTCAAGTATTAAGATATTCTGTTTGATTATGAAAAGAAAAATATAACTCTTATCAAAGATGCACTAATCAAGAGGAAGTCAATAATATTGGGGTTATCATAGTTGTGATGAATTCTAGTGCGTGTAAGACTATAGTCCCCTAAAATGAGTTTGGTTTCAGGGTTTGCCTTAGCTATACTACCACTATGCCTGGTTCTGTAGCTTTTAGGACAAGTTTCTGTGTTTTGAGTTTATACTAGCCCTCAGGATGGATCACTCTATATATATTTTTTTTCTCTGATTTTGAGGGCATACTTGTGTCTTAATGTCTGAATGAGAGCTAGCTTGATTGTTTTTTTAACTCCTTGTTGCATTTTGTATTATACTTTCTTTTCCCCTTATTTGTCCCATGAAACATTCTTCAGTTGTGTTGTGACCTGCTGCCCCCTATAAGCGATATGTTCCTTTCTGTTGCACTGTCCATGAATGATGTAAATTTTAAGGAAAACAAGACAGCTGTTAACATACAAGTTCAGGAACTTAAATCTTGGTCATGACCTTGAGTAATAGGCTATTACTAATACCCATACATACCATTCATTTTTGTGGTAAGCTTTGAAGCTTGAAATGTTTTGGCACAGGTATTTATCTGCTAGCCAAATTTGAAGGCGCTACTGACAAGAAACTTTACCATGCAAATAACTACATTATCAGCGGGCATTCTTTGGAACACTTATGCTTGTCGTTGATCCCAATTGTGCTCAGCATAATGCTCATCTACAGGGAATCTAAGTTTCAAAGGTTTTTGATCAAAATGCCTTGTAACTCTTCTGATTTCGCATAGAGAAAAACTCTTGTTCTATAATAATCTGTTGGCTTGATGACAGGTTAGTTGATCTTAAAGATCGACATCAAAGAGGAGGAGTGAATGATGATTTTTCAACTGAGCTATATATGGCTGAGACTTTGCAGCACACTGAGCAAGTCAAAACAAACTAGATGAAACTCTCTTCCATAACTTTGAAAAACTAACAATTTTAACTGTCTAGTAGTGTCAAATTCCTTTGTTTTCTATTGTAAAGGAATCATAGTTGACACTTACCTGCATTAATTGTCGGCCATATGGATGATGGATGGGAGAGCTCGTGCATTCTACGACATGATAGAGGTCCTTAGGTGACAAACAAGTGTGTGTCTGACACGCATTGTTTTTCTCTTTGTCGTTGAGATCATTGCCCTTGTCAGTCTTGGAACAGTTGATTGTGAGGCATTGGAGACTTTGTATTCTAGTCTTATTATTAGAGTAAATGTCTTTTCCAATCCTTAACCATTATCCCGAAGTAATTAGTCTAAGTGGCCGTGTGAATGGTGACCTGCAGACATGTTAGGGACCGCTTAATCCAATAACGGGTGCGTAGACCAATTACTTGGATGATTCGGGACCGGTTAGGGATTTTCGAATTGTGGAGAGGTGCTTTGTCTTTGGAACAAATGGTTAGGGATCGAAAAAGACAATTACTCCTTATTATTATTGGTCTTATTTTTACTCATTCGTTTTCTTGTTGGAAGTGAGAGAGTAACTAACATAGGGAGAAGAACGAAGATTATTTACTTGTATGTTCTTAGAGTATATTTAATGCGTATTTGGGTACAATTCATTAGGAAAGATGGCTGTAAATGTTTCTGATGCGTTGTGATTGACATAAGCCTGTGATCTTGTATGTTTTCTTGTGACCATTTGATGATCGATAAATCCAAGAGGGTGGCATCAAAGGCTTAACACTAACAAAGGTTGTAGCACGTGTAGGAACTTGAGGTGCTTTGGAAAGATATGCGTGCTTCACATGCCGTTGCTTTGTCCTTTTGAATAGCCTTTTGTGTGTTCTTATTTGATGGCTCCTAATATTATTCACAATCATGTGGCTGTACCAGCATATACATTATACACAATAATTTATTTGTATTACATTCGGTGATCTTTGGTTTCTTTAGGTGGGTTCACAAGTTTGAGAATATCAGCTTTCAAAATTCCTCCTCTTTATCTATTTTGAACTCATGGATAAGAAAAAATTTAAAAATCTTAAATACTCTCTTCTATTTTCTTTCTTTCCCTTCCATAACATTTGCTTTCCTTTTCCTCACAATTCGCAAATACACCCTTGGGGTCTCTTTCCTTCTCCATCTTGCCAAGGAGATCAATTTTTTCAAAATATACTGTCTCTATTTTGAAGTCTCCAAAGAAAAGGTTGCTTCTGATTACAAGAGTGACTGATATCAGCAAATTAGAAGTAAAAGATGACTCCTTGGATAAACAATAAAAATGGAAGTTTGCCAATTTGTCACGACATAAAAGTTTTTTGTTGAATCTTTACTGCATCCCTGAAATCTTATTTCCAAAATTTTCAGGCTCTTAAACATGCCAATTTTTGCAACGATAAATTTATACTCCCTGCATTTACAAAAAATTATCACGTTTCACAAAATTGGTTTATAGATGTGTTTAAATTGGCAGACTTCCTGACCCAAAAAAAAAATTGGCAGACTTCATTGCACCCTACCCTATCCAAAATTAAGTAAAAGAAAGAAAGTACAACACAGTTTTTTTCTGCCGTTTTCATAATTATATATTGTAAAAGGATTTAGTCAGCGTTATCGGTATACTATTTATTTTGTTAAAATTAATTTTAAAATATAAATAATTTTATTTCTAACTTTTAATTAAAATTAATTAGGTATATGTTCGTCATGTGCAAATCAGGCGCACAGTATAATACTATATACGTAGCTGTACTCAATTTGTTGATATCAACTCATTCGTCCATTTAAAGAAGTGTTCGAGGTTCTCATCTTATGCATAGTTAGCAATTGATTTATCGGATTAGGAGATACATGCATAACCAAAAAATAAAAAAAGAAATTATGTGTAATGTAGTACAAGATGATATGCACACACAAAAAATTAACTATCAACAACTGATTTTGATATATACACCGATTTTTTTTTTTTTTTTGGTCATTACAACACAACATATCCACACAATACACTCACACACACTAATGGTTTTTTTTTTTTTTTCACTAATAGAATTTGAACCCAGATGTGATTATTTAGGAGACTTATAATATGCTCTACTTGAACCAAGCTTCCAACCTATATGCACCGACTTTGATGTAAACTAAACTACTGAAGCACAGTATATATGTAACTAAACCAAGAGCACACACATATGTTTATTGTGGGGGTTGGTATAGTTGGTCATAGTAAAAAGTATGCACGCCATTTTGTACAAAAAGAAAAAAAGGACCCCACTTAAAATTTGAAATAATGTAAATCCAAGTGTCGGCAGTCTAAAATAAAAGAGTAGAGTTTGGATATCCCTCACTCTATCTATACAAAATAGTAACAAAATACTTGTCATCATGCTCTTTAAATAATATATACACTATATAATGATCAATTCAATTTAGCAACAAAGAAAGTACTCGAGGAGGAGACGATAAATGAATTAAAAAGGTAAATATCCAAGTGAGAAGTGGACCACCAAGTGGGTTGGGAAGCAAAGGTAATAATTGGCTTTGGAGTTACGCATATGCAACAATGAATGAATGCGATTACTAAACTATACTTAGGGTTACAGGGTCAATTGTCAATCTCTAATATAATCAGCACTGACTCAGATTTTACAGTTTCGAGATGAACTTATATATAAAACCAACAACATGCAATATTATTGGTTAAATAATAATAGATAGATGTAAATATAATATAGTTTTTTTTATCCTCCATATCTTTTAATCCAACAAGTTAAGGACTAATTCGTCGCAGATCTGAACTTCATTTAAGAGATTGTCGCTGGCCAATAAATTACTGCATGCATAAGCCGAGATAAAAAATAGTTCTTTTGAATGCAGTAGTTGAGATAAAAACCATTATAGTATTTTTGAAGTGATTATGAGTTTCCAATTCAATTCACGAGTTCTATAAAAAGTCTGACAAGATTTTAATGTTTGGAATTGGACATATTGGAACATTGATATTAGTAGGTGTGCTCCTTAAATTTATTTTTCTAAATTAGATAAATAATAAGTTTTCTTTTTCTTTCAAAGATTAAAGACAAAAAAGAAAAAAATATCTCAAATAAATAGTTATTGTGAAAAAAAAAAAAGAAACAGCATGATATATGGAACCTTACGCTGATAGCAAGTTGGCAAGCTGCTACTGCATTCTTTTTGGAAATTTCTATAAAATATAGGAAGAATTTTTAGTGTATCTAATCAACTTTTAAAACAATTGGAATATTAATGTTTCAGAAAATATAAACCACCATTTGATTTTGACAAATGAAAAGTGGATTTTTTTTGTAAGTGGGCTAAGCATAAAATGTTATACTGTATATTACATAAATACATAACAGAAATTTTATTTATATTATCTTTTC
>NC_029791.2:124816940-124824399 GCF_000816755.2 Arachis ipaensis | reverse complement strand
AATAATAATAATAATAATAATAATAATAATAATAATAATTGCTTTGTCTGTTCATAATTTCAAACAATCTTATTAAATAACTAATTATGATACTAATCAACTATAATTAATTATTAATTGGGATGTAAAAAATTTTTAAAAATTACCAAAAATAACATATATAATTCATTCTAAAAAGTTAATTTTATTACCACAATAAACAATAAACACTATATGAAATTTTAATTATTACTTCACTTTCTTGTTTTACATCTTTTTCTCCCCCCAAAATAAAATCTCTTTTTCCAGTGCTTCTCTTTTCATTATGCATGTACTTTCTTTCGCCGTGTGTGTTTTTTTTCTACTGTGCCTTTGTTTCTCTCTGCCGTGCGTTCGCTTCCCTTTGCCGGTCCCTTGTTTCGCTCCGCCGTGCTGTTGTCCCTCTTCCGTGTGCCTCTCTCCGACGTGGTCAACTTTTCCATCGTGCTCATCTTTCTTTACACATAACTATTGGCGACAGAACCTTGAGCACGCTACGAAAAAATACCTTGCCATTACTTTATTGTCACTGTGAAGTTTTAAGGTCTATGATCTACCGTGAATCTCTCTTTTTAGATTTTTTATTTGAACATCTAAAAAGAAAGAGGTTCAAAATTTTTAGAAGTTTTGGATGTTGTTTTATTTATGATTTGGGATGATATTTTTTCAGAACTTTTAGATGTTAATGATTGTTATATTTTGATTTTTTGAATATTTTTTATTTAAAAAATTTTAAATATAATAAAATAAATATCTAAAATTAAATAAAAATTATTAAAAATTATTGTAAAAAAATATTTAAAATTTAACAAAAACAAACATTTGAAACATAATAAAAAGAAATATTAAAATTATTGTACAAAAACTTTTAAAAATAATTCAAAGAAGAGAAATATAAAGAGAGAAGTAGCATATATAGAGAGAGACGCGGAGAGACAAAAAAAGCGCAAAAATAAAGAAAAAAAGAAGTAAAAAAATAATAAAATACGTATTTTTTAAACATAAAACTATATCAAAATTTTTTATAAAATTAACAACTACATATAAAATTGACTGCTTAAACTTTTCGAATTCGAAAATAATGACTTGATAACAAAAGATAGTGTACAGTTCATTGTTTAAGGAACTTTCGATTTTGCCACGGATGATGCATCATACATTTACTCAAAACTTTCCTATTTAATACTAAAATTATTTTCATATTTTAACTTAATTTTTGTTGNACACATGACACAATATTAGTAGCACCATTTAATTTAAAAATCCTATTAATAGAAATAAATAATTGAACAACAGTAAAAAATACACTAACAATGGTAGTATTAAAAGTGAAAGACTAAAGTAACATTTTTGTTTTTAATATTTGTAATTTTGTTTTTAATTTTTTTTATTTGTATCAACATTATCTCTAAACATTAATTTCATATAAAATACTAGGAAATAAATTAAAAAAATTTAGATATAAGATAAAAAATAAAAATAATAGATACAAATAAAAAATATTAAAAATAAAATTAAAAACATTAAAAATATTTAAAAAATCGTAATCGTTAAGGAGGAAAAATTATACTTTAGCTAAAGTTAAAATTAGTAATATCTTACAATAGTAAGTGGACAATGATACGATGTGTCAATACATGTAAAAGTACTGCGTTACGAGAAATGGTTGTACGTTTGCTCAAAAGCCAAAGCCTAGGAAGAAAAAATTGACATATATATATGGTGGAAAAACGTGTGGCCATAAGATATTGGAGTAGGGCTTGTAATTATTTTGCATATCCCAAGTTGTTCACTTTCAAGTTCGACCATATATTATGTTATTAACTCATTAATTGAGAGCTAATAAACATGAATTATTAGGGAGTGAGAATCCTTAATGGAGGTGGACCCAAGGTTCCTGAGAATTCACTCAATCACATGTTATGTTAAAAAGGCAGCAAGCCAGCAACCGACGTGTGTGTGTGCGGCTCTCAATTTTAACACAACACAAATCTTGACTTCCGATCCAAGTTTTATTATTATTAATAATTATTAATTAATAATAAATTTCAACTAATAAAAAAAATAACACTAATAATTATATCTCTAATATTCTCTAAACCATTCGCTTCTCGTAATTTCGTTAAGTATAAACAAGAGAGAATAAAAAAAGGGAAAAAGATTCCATAATTGGTGAGGTGGAAGCATCCTCTTTTGGTTCTGGGTACCTATCTCCACCTCTTCACTCTTCTTCTCCTTCCCTTCCATTCCATTCCTTCTCTCTACAAAGCTTGCTTCTCTTCTCAAACCCCATTACAACTCACAACTCCTTCATCTCTCTCACTCACATTCTCCCTCGGTCAAAGAATGACGGAACCAGCTTCCAAACCCAACGGAAACGGCGCAATTAACGGAACCGCCGCAGCCCCCGCGGTTAACGGCAACCAAGGCCCAGTCAAATCCCAGCTCTACAACCCCAACCGCCAAGTCTATCGCCCACAGTCGCACTACCACCGCCGGCACCGCTCCGGTCGCAGCATCTGCTGCTGCTGCTGCTTCTGGACAATCCTCATCATCCTCGCCGCCGCACTCCTCGCCGCAATCGTAGGCGCCGCACTCTACGTTCTTTACCGGCCACACCAGCCGCAATTCTCCATCACCAACCTCCGCATTGCGAGGATGAACCTAACAACCTCCACTGACTCGCCGTCACACCTGACCACACTCTTCAACCTCACTCTCATCGCAAAGAACCCTAACAACCACCTTGTGTTCTTCTACGATCCGTTCACCGTGACGGCGCTGTCAGATTCCGTTTTCATTGGGAACGGGTCGCTAACAGCGTTTGAGTCCGACAAGAACAACCAGACGAGCTTGAGGGCGGTGGTGTCGGGGTCGCAGGATCTGGACACGGAGTCGCTGAGCACGATGAGATCGGCGCTGAAGAAGAAGAAAGGGTTCCCGGTGGTGATTCAGATGGACACCAAGGTGAAGATGAGAATGGAGTGGCTCAAGAGCAAGAAGGTTGGCATCAGAGTCACCTGCGATGGGATCAGGGGCACCGTCCCCGCCGGCAAGTCGCCGGCTGTTGCTTCCGTCATCGACTCCCAGTGTAAGGTTGATCTCAGAATCAAGATCTGGAAGTTCTCTTTTTAGTTTTCCTTCAAATTTTTATAAACGAAAAAAAACCAAGTGTTTAATTTGATTAGTTTCATTATTATTGGTGATTCGTTGTTATGAGTAATCAATCCAATCATCAATGTCCCTCGGCCAATCGGAGTGTTCGGAGCAGACATCAACGGACGATCCTGTTTTTGAGGAGTTCATTCCAATCAAGAAAAGGGCTTCACCTGATTGCGATGAAGAAGATGATGAAGAATATTATGATGATGGTGAAGAGCAACATTCTCATAGAAACAAGATTCAAAAGGAGGATAGTACCAACAACAATAATAATAACAGCAGCTGCAGCACTGATAAGAAAAAATCTGACTGGCTCAGATCTGTTCAATTGTGGAACCCTGATCCCCAACCACCTAAAGAGGTACGAAAATAAGAAAAAAAAAAGTTTGGGTTCAACTTAGTTGAACTGTTTTAGTTTCTGTTTCTTGGTGTCGTTTTTGGTAATGAGTTATGTTACTTGCTCTGTTTAGAAAATTATTTGATGTATCCTCACGTAGTTAGACGCACTTAGTTCAAAATTTCTAACTGAAATAGTGTGGGAATCTGATTCTGTTTGAAATTTTGTTGATCAGGATGTGCCTAGAAAAGCGTCTGTTGTGGAAGTGAAGAGAAGCATTGGTGGTGCTTTTCAGCCATTTCACAGAGAGGAGAGCACTGTTGGAAAGGTTAATGCATCATCATCATCATTGCCAACTGCCAAAACGCCTTCTTCTCCGCCGGTGCCAGCAACAAGTTCCACAGGACCTGTATCGACCGGAGGCAATGCTGGAAGCGGCGGTAAAAGAGAGGAGAAAGGACAGGGTCAGAGGAAGCAGCGGCGGTGCTGGTCACAGGAACTACACAAACGGTTCCTTCATGCCCTTCAGCAGCTTGGAGGTGCAGATTGTAAGTATTTTAAGAAGCATAACATAATTTCCTTGTCAATTTTCTGTTACTCCCTAACTTTTGAGATTTCCCTCCTTCAATTTTGTAGCTAACATTTTCGAGTCATTCAATTTTTTCCTTTAACATTTTGTTCTTAAGTTTTTAATTTTGTTCCTAATATTTTAGATAGAGTTAATATTCAAAAATAATTTTGATACAAATAAAAAATATTAAAAATAAAATTAAAAACATTAAAAATATTTAAAAAATCGTAATCGTTAAGGAGGAAAAATTATACTTTAGCTAAAGTTAAAATTAGTAATATCTTACAATAGTAAGTGGACAATGATACGATGTGTCAATACATGTAAAAGTACTGCGTTACGAGAAATGGTTGTACGTTTGCTCAAAAGCCAAAGCCTAGGAAGAAAAAATTGACATATATATATGGTGGAAAAACGTGTGGCCATAAGATATTGGAGTAGGGCTTGTAATTATTTTGCATATCCCAAGTTGTTCACTTTCAAGTTCGACCATATATTATGTTATTAACTCATTAATTGAGAGCTAATAAACATGAATTATTAGGGAGTGAGAATCCTTAATGGAGGTGGACCCAAGGTTCCTGAGAATTCACTCAATCACATGTTATGTTAAAAAGGCAGCAAGCCAGCAACCGACGTGTGTGTGTGCGGCTCTCAATTTTAACACAACACAAATCTTGACTTCCGATCCAAGTTTTATTATTATTAATAATTATTAATTAATAATAAATTTCAACTAATAAAAAAAATAACACTAATAATTATATCTCTAATATTCTCTAAACCATTCGCTTCTCGTAATTTCGTTAAGTATAAACAAGAGAGAATAAAAAAAGGGAAAAAGATTCCATAATTGGTGAGGTGGAAGCATCCTCTTTTGGTTCTGGGTACCTATCTCCACCTCTTCACTCTTCTTCTCCTTCCCTTCCATTCCATTCCTTCTCTCTACAAAGCTTGCTTCTCTTCTCAAACCCCATTACAACTCACAACTCCTTCATCTCTCTCACTCACATTCTCCCTCGGTCAAAGAATGACGGAACCAGCTTCCAAACCCAACGGAAACGGCGCAATTAACGGAACCGCCGCAGCCCCCGCGGTTAACGGCAACCAAGGCCCAGTCAAATCCCAGCTCTACAACCCCAACCGCCAAGTCTATCGCCCACAGTCGCACTACCACCGCCGGCACCGCTCCGGTCGCAGCATCTGCTGCTGCTGCTGCTTCTGGACCATCCTCATCATCCTCGCCGCCGCACTCCTCGCCGCAATCGTAGGCGCCGCACTCTACGTTCTTTACCGGCCACACCAGCCGCAATTCTCCATCACCAACCTCCGCATTGCGAGGATGAACCTAACAACCTCCACTGACTCGCCGTCACACCTGACCACACTCTTCAACCTCACTCTCATCGCAAAGAACCCTAACAACCACCTTGTGTTCTTCTACGATCCGTTCACCGTGACGGCGCTGTCAGATTCCGTTTTCATTGGGAACGGGTCGCTAACAGCGTTTGAGTCCGACAAGAACAACCAGACGAGCTTGAGGGCGGTGGTGTCGGGGTCGCAGGATCTGGACACGGAGTCGCTGAGCACGATGAGATCGGCGCTGAAGAAGAAGAAAGGGTTCCCGGTGGTGATTCAGATGGACACCAAGGTGAAGATGAGAATGGAGTGGCTCAAGAGCAAGAAGGTTGGCATCAGAGTCACCTGCGATGGGATCAGGGGCACCGTCCCCGCCGGCAAGTCGCCGGCTGTTGCTTCCGTCATCGACTCCCAGTGTAAGGTTGATCTCAGAATCAAGATCTGGAAGTTCTCTTTTTAGTTTTCCTTCAAATTTTTATAAACGAAAAAAAACCAAGTGTTTAATTTGATTAGTTTCATTATTATTGGTGATTCGTTGTTATGAGTAATCAATCCAATCATCAATGTCCCTCTTTTTTTTTTTATAATTTTAAAATTATTCTTTTTGTTGTCATAATTGCTTTTTTTTTTTATTTTTTAATAGAGAGGGGTTAATGGGTTGATTATGATGGGGGAATATATCATGCCTTGAGACTTGAAAAAGCTTAATCTGTAATGAAACCAAGAAAAAGTTGAAATTTGAGCTTGTTATATGAGATTTAGGGCAAAGCAAGTCCTAAAAACCATTGTAGTTTGTTGCTGTAATTTGCCTGAGAGTAATACAACTGGAAATTGTATCTGGGTTTTGAAATCTAAATGCCTCTCTTATATTTCCTTAAACTATTCAATTTTTATCGAAGAATGATAGGAGGCTAGCAACTTTGTGATCTGTAGTCATCAAATAACCATCAAATAGCCATTAATAATGGTTTTAATAGTATAAGATTGGTGTGAAATTTTCATCCAATGACTCACTTTTTTTTGTTGATTACATGCTGGCAAGAATTTAACAAAGTTGCTAGTCCCTAAACTTTTCCATTTTTATCACTTTAGTTTGTAGAAATATGAAAATTCTCAATTACTTATTATAGTCTTGAATGAGTTGGAATAGTACAAAAAAAAAAAGAAAGAAAGAAAGAAGAAAATGGATGAATTGAGAAAAAATGAAAGCCACAAGCAATGGATCTTGCTTTGCTTGTTAAGTGAGCAGTTATTTCCATGTCTCTATTTTGTAATGGAAATCCATTAACAGTTTTATCATTTAATATTAAAGAAGAATTTAAAAGAATACAGTTCTTAATAGTAATACAGTGAAACACTGATGAGTCTATCTCACATTTTGACCTCAACAAAGATGGAAATATAGAAGAGAGGACTTTTATGGAGGTGATGTCAGTGACTGTATTGTATTAGATTTTGCTGTGAGAATTTTTTGATCTTCCAAGCAAAGCAGAATACAGAGTGTACTGAAATTGTTGTAAACTGGGGTTTAGATGATGAGATCAGGTGCTGTTCCATCCTTCTTGTGAAATTCAGCAACCTGTCCCACACTAAGTGCCACGTGCAATCTCGTTGTCCCAAGTTGGATTTGATTCTCTCTTTTTCTGCTCTGTTACATTGCTGTTCTATAACAACAAAAACACTACAGTGCCATTGCAATTTCTCAATTTCACATTGTAACAGAGGATTGAAACTGTTTCCACGGAAACAAATGAGAGAAGAAAATTAAAAAGTAGTAAGAAAGTAAGAAACAATAGTGTCTTTTTCTTTTGTCTAGTGGCATGGTTAAGTATATAATATTTCAATAACTGAAAATAACATTCAGTTTTTTTATTTTATTTTTCATAAATTACGACATTGTGTATTTTCAACATTGTTATTATAATTAAATAATATTCAAAAACATAAAAGGTTGAAATGATAAAATAATTATAAAAATATACATTTTACTAGTCTAAAAAAATCATCTTTTA
>NC_029791.2:124814186-124816898 GCF_000816755.2 Arachis ipaensis | reverse complement strand
AGAATAAATTTTATGATTATGATTTGAAAATGAGTGAATGAGAGAGAATATATTGTGTGTAAACCATAGCAACGAGTGAGAGTTAGTGATTATAATTAGTTAGGAAAATGAATACAATTGTAAACATTTTTAGAAACATTATAGATAAAAAAGAGGAGATAAAGAAAAACTGTAAAGTAAATGTTAATTTATATACAAAACATAAAAAGGAGTGAGTATGAAAAAAGTTGATGAATTATATATTTTATTACTCAATTTATATTTATTAAAAAATAACATTATTGATATTGAAATCATATAGTATCTTATATAAAAGTAAAGAGTGAGAGAATATGGAAAATAATGTAAATCCATAACCACTAAAATCTGTAAATTATTTCACAAGATCTTATAATTTTTCACAAATAATTTCCAGAGTTCGTGCAAATCTACACAGAAGAACCTTGCATTAGAATTGTTAGATGATTTGTAGAATTCCAATTGCCAAAATAAATAAATAAATAAATAAAAAATCCCCTGTCCCTACCCTGCTCCACACATCATCTGTTAACACTTGATCCTGATCACATTTAATTTAACCAAACACAATAGCAATAAAAACGAGCTACACAGAAATTGAACAGTCTTGGGTCGAAATCAACAGATATTAATTCCATTTCAACATTGGAAATCAGAAATTAAACAAAGGTGAAAATTCAGGTGAAGTCAACTTTACGTAAAGTTGATATTTAAGAGTCGTTAGATGAAAATTTAGTCAAATCAGTCAAATCATCTAACAGCTCTCAAGTATCAACTTCATGTGAAGTCGACTGCAATTGAGTTTTCACCTAACCAAAGTTAGCACACAACATCTTGTTTAAGAACACACCTATAATAAGTGTATGCAAGTGATTTGATCATTTATCAGCATCAAATGAAGCGCATGACAGTGATGGGGTGTCTTAATTTGGTGCACGTGCTTACGATGGCTACACCGATCCCACTTGCCTCTATCAAGTATGGTCTTTCTCTCAATTCCATTTATTTTCTTCTCGTTTTTTCTTCCCACCCACTATTACCTATCTAGAATCTTAGTAGTGATGAATACCTGATTTTGTTGTCTCCACTTCCAAATTCCTATTCTATTTTATCACCAAACAAAATATAAGAATACTAAATTTTGTATTTCTGTCTTTTTTTTTAAAATAAAAAAAGTTCAACACACTAAAATAGAACAACAGATAAACAGATACACTAAAAAACCATAAAAATAAAACCAAACACAAAGGTAATCAATCCCCTGTCATCTTCGGCATAGTTATCAACAACTAAAAGGATCAATACTAACTCATTCTTTGTAGCTCAGAAAAGTTCTGCTTTAAATGACCTCAACACCTGCTTTTCTATTGTTGAAAATTCTGTCATTGCGTTCTATCCAGATGTTCCAAATCATTGCAAAGAATTTAGTCAGCCACCTCTTCTGCTTCTCTTTTCTATTAAGCATGCCAGTCAAACTCTCAAACAGACCTTTAATGGTTCTTGGGACTGTCCAATCTTTATGAAAACACCTCAACCACGCACACCACACCTGCCAAGTAAACTCACAAAAAAGAAATAGATGATGAACATATTCCATATCTTTTTTACACAGGACACAAATATTGTCACTCTGCTGGATGACGCCTAATCTACTCAACCTCTCTTTAGTATTCACCCGATCAACTAGGACAAACCATCCAAAAAGCTCGATTCTTGAAAGTACCAACCCTTTTCAAATAACACTTGTGAAACTATAACTCGTAATCACTTGTGAAAGAGTCTCCGATTGCAGCACCTGCACCAAAGAGTTAGTAGAAAAAATATCTTTATTATCAAATTTCCAAACAAGATTATCCTCTCTACTAGTTGATAGCTTCATTGGCATTAACCTCTCATAAAGTTGATGAACCAGTTCCAACTTCCATTGAAATAAATTTCTCCACCACTGAAAATTCCAAATCCACTCTAACCCATCTCAAAACCCACAATCTCTGTTCTTTATATCTTGTTCTCAGTACCAACAAACCAGCCTATACCAGCCTATACGTATTGTATAATTTCCATCATTAGAAACAAAAAGACAAGGCTTTGTGTATCTCTTTTTGTTACCGAAGATATAAAATATTTATTTTTTGTATAAACCTACAATTATTTTTAATTGTTAATTACGTGGGAGAGGGAGAAATTAAATGGGTGTGGATGATTGTGACCCTAAAAGCAAGGGGAGAACGAACCAAGTTGGTTGTGGCTCTTGTAATGTGATGGTCCATGCAAATCATTTGCCGCTGCTACTACACAGTCAATTAAATGATTGAAAGAATTTTGTTTCGGATGCATTATTATTATTGAAGAAGCAAAGTAATATCGTTTGTATTGTGATCAAAGAAACATGAACATGACGCCCTTCAATTATTGGCTGGACTGTCTCAATCAACTTACTATATTGTTAGCGTTGTTTTCATTGCCAGCTCTAGGACCTTTGTTTATAAGTACTTTTCTTTGGCTTAATTAGTTTATTCCTTAATCAAGCGTTCAAGCACTCAGTTAGGATCATAAATTCAATATATTTAATGGGGGTTAAAACAGTGCATTAGGTGTAAATGGGATTTTTGTTGTGGTCCTAGATCTATGGAGCTTTATTTGTTTCAGAATCTGACTTAATCTACGGTGATCTACAACAACTTACCACTCAAT